>NC_067484.1:25431712-25731712 GCF_947179515.1 Apodemus sylvaticus | reverse complement strand
TCCTCAAGTGGAGAAGTAAAAGACAAGAGACAAATACTACAACTAACTCATGATTTGGTTAAGGAATGTGCTGAATATGTAATAGTTAAAATTTTGAGATAGATTTCCAGGCTCTCTGCCTTGGTTTCCCAGGGCAAAATAAATCTAGGAACCTGGAAGATTGACATGTATGCACTTGGATGAAAAGGAACTGATTTTAGTTAGTTTTTCTTTAGTTGTCGCATAATGGGGTGTAAGATATAATCCAGATGGATTCAATGCTTTACTGAGCTTTTTTTTTTTTTTTTTTAATAAGCTTGCTTTCACCTGACTCCTTAGGCACTAGATGAACAAAAAGTGTTAAGAATTTGGTGTTCTACACACATCCTGGGATTATAAATGTGTCATGAGAATTTGTAGATCACTCCTTTGTTCTGAATGAAGCACATGAGAATCTGATGGTGCCTCTTCACATCAGATCAGTGCAGTACAAGAAAGAGACAAGGTGCACATCCACATATCACTCATGGAAAACAATCATCTCCTTTTAGGAAGTCAAACAGTCTTGAGGCTTGGGAACCAGAGAATAAGATATACCAAATTCATAGCCATTTCCAGCAGGCATCATAAAGAAATACATTGTAAGGTTGCATGCAGCTCTTGAGAATGAAAGGATGTGTCTCTCCAGCTGATTTTAGCTGCTGCTACTTAGTGTCAAAATGTTTCCAGTGAAAATAGTTAAAGCACCACCTAAATTTTCTAGTAATGGAAGCAACTACTGTGTCAACAGGTTATGCACAAAGCTTGCTATGCAGGAATTGTTTTAGAATGTTGTTTTACATGGGTTAAAATTACTGGTGAAATTACCAACTCTGTTGTCCCTGAGTAACCTGAAGCATATGATGCCATGTAGCCTTTATTGATTTGACAATAAAGGTGATTATTTAATATGACTGATCACTGATGTCTTTAGGATTATGATAAGCATAAGTTTGGAATATGTGCATATCTATGTGGGCCCGTGTGCTTTGTAATTGATATTTGTGCTTATTAAATGCTGTTGATTTCACAACATCAGGCTGTTACTACCCTAACTTGGACCTAGTTGCAATGGGTAGTGCCAACACTCATCATTTATTCATCAGCTGTATTTGTCTACAATGTTAATGGCCATTGGACACTCTTCAGGGAAGGCATGGGCATGGACTTCTAGGGGAATTCCAAGCAGATATAACAGACACAAGAAGTGCCAAGGACCATTCAGAGTCTTTGTTTCAAGTGTTTCACCGGCTGCCTGACAAGGGAGAACATTTTCTTTGCTAGGGTGAATTCTCGATGCTAAGTCATTATCTTATATCTTACTATACGTTAAAATATAATTTAAGAATTTACAACATGGGAAGAATATCATAGATATTTTTCTGTATTAAAACATTACAGCCTTAAATAACTGAATATATTTATATAGAAAAAATAAAATCAATTAAGCATAGTTCTCATCAAAATTCCATACTCTGAATAAGATTATAGTAGCTCCTTTCCTGGTGTTACTAGAAATTCAGATGAATTTTAAGTGTTTATTCTTCATAATAGTGCCACAAATTCAATTGCACGAGTTTGTAGTATTTTTGTTTTGAGTTTTAGTCCTATTTATATATGTGGATAATATGTTCTTGCTTGTAAGTTATGGGTGTATATTTATACATACATGATAATGACTGCAAAACAATTATGCTTGTTATCAGGTACTTTTCTAGAAAATATGTTGAAATATAGTTTATGTAGTATCACATACATGATATGTGAATATAAGCTACAAAGAAAAGAAAAACTTAAAGGAATACTCACAAGTATTCCAAAGACAGTATTAGATGTGAAATCAATACAGTTAACAGTTCCAGTCTTCCCTATCATTGCATTTTAGTATGTCAGTCAAGAAATTTAATGGGTTTAACAACAGTATTCCCACGATATGTTTAATACTGATCTCCTTGGACAATAATTTGTGGCAAACTGCATCTAATTTCTTTCCATCTCAGTTCAAGCTACCTATTTCTTCAAATAATGAAATGACTTTAGGATAGAGGCATAATCTATGCAAGTAACTCATCAATCAATGTCAATCTAACCAACTTCATTTTAAAATTTTAATATTGTATTGTCATAGAAACTCTGTAACACCTGTGTCTAAGGACAAGTTAAATAGTTACAGTGCAGTAAATGAAATATATTAGATGTCACTGTTTACACTGGGAACAGAAATTTGTGATTATATATGGTTATATGTGTTATAGGATAACAAAGCATTTCATAGTAAGACCTTGATGTATATTAACCTTCAAGTGACATATTAGTCAAATATTTAATTAAAATCAATCACATGCAATAAGATCCTGATGAGGATGGGAGGAAGAAACAAGTAGTGGGGTGAGAAAGGGAAAGAGAGGAGAGATAAAAAGAAAAGGAGAGTGACATAAAAAGAAAATGACTACAATAAAATGATTATAGATGGCAGAATGACTGTAGGAATGTATGGTATTCTTCCCTAATTCAGCTATTATCTGCATTTGTTATTAAGTAATTTATGAACTTTGTGATGGGTGATTCATTTTGTGGAAACAGGAGATGAAACATTTGAGGGTTTGTGTCCACAGTTTCTGTCACCTGTGTTCATGAGTCTATGAATGGCTATGACTAACGTATTAAAATATCTCAGGCTGCTTTCGTTCTTAAAAAAATCAATGATTTACTCTCTTACAATCACAAATACTGATGGCTAATTATGTTAGGATAACAAATGATAATCAATTCACCTTAGAGTCATCCTCAACCTTTACATATTAATCATCATCATTATTATTTACTTTGGAGTGTTGGCTTTCAAGTATGTATGTGCACCACAGGTGTATTTGATGCCTTTAGATATCAGAAGAGAATGCTCAAGTTCCTGAAACTTGGTGTGACAGTTTGTGAACTGCCTTGTATGTCCTGGGTATTGAACCTGTGTTCTCCACAAGAGCAGTGGGTGCTCTCAAGGGCTGAGCCATTCCTTCAACCTACCTTCAACTTTTCATAAAAGACTAGTAAATATAAAGTTGATATGGTTTTATAGTAGCTCCTTTTTCCTTTTTCACATATGAGCATTTTAAAAGCATTTGGTTCATCTGGTCATACCCAATAGTGTTTTAAATGTTATGATCATATAACATATATACATTTAGCTTTTGTATCCTTTCCTTGTCATATCTTTTAAAGTATCTGGCTACAATATGGTTTCCTAAATCCTAAATGCCTAACTTATTTTTTTATTCAGTCTGTGTAATCTAAAATCTTGGGACTTTCAAAAATCTGTCCCAAACAAGATGTGAATTTAAAGGTTTCAAGGAAATGGTTAAGGAAGATAAAGGCACGCCACAGCCTAGAGAACACTGGCTGAGCTAATGTCTTTCAGCCATTACACTGATGGTTCTCAGCTGGAAATCTGAAATGAAGACAAATGTTAGTGTCAGCGAATATGTAGTTGAACATCTGAATATTTAAAGTTTTTTTCTTTTAAATGACTGTAAAGTACAATGAGTTCTAATGTTCCTAAATTGTCAATTTAACAGCTATTACTCTTGAAGAACCAAAGAAATGCCTCATTCTGAAAAAAAATTAAAAAGGCATTGTATGTGTTGTCATTCAAATAATGATCCATAAGTCATATCCCCTCAAGTCAGGACAGAAATCTGAAGATGACTCTCTTTATCTGCTTAATAATTTAAAAGTGATTTGGGGGTGAGTTTTAAGGATGATAACAAGCAATCTAAGAAATCTTCTGTAGTGATCTGAATGGATTTTACATGCAAAGTTCTCTTCCTTTTAGCAGAAATTTCTACTGCCAATGATTTGCAAAAGAACATTTTATATGCAACTCATTTCTGAAACTACTCACAATTATTGATAATAAAGTGCATGCTTTGATTGCCTCTTGATTTTTTAATCCTGTATTTAACAGCTTTAGTAATATTTCTATGAAATCTGTTTCTATTATGTGTATAAGGAATGCAACATCAGAAAGTCTACTAGCAATGTAATTATCACCATAATGAATCTTGACTGAACTAGGCTTATTTAGGTGATATGATGGTAATTTGGCAAGGAGGAAGTGGAAAAAAAATAAGGGGTAAGTTTCTAGTAAGAAACCACAGGAGTGTTAAAGGTTTCACTTGAAGAAAACAGTTATTATATTCATTTTGCTTTTAGTTTTAATAGGTTCTTTATTGCTAATGCATGATATACTTGATAGTGTTATTGTATATTTAACCACACATAAATAGTACTGATACAGCTATGTAAGAATATACATAATATATGACATGTCTATCATAGAACCTATGTATTACTTATGAATATACAGGTAAATGTTTATACATATATGTATATATACACATAATATAAAAGCATGTATATTATATATATATATATATATATATTATAGTTTAATATGAACAGTCTTTTTTTTGAAGGAGGTACACAGTAAAAATTCATTGAATGGAATAAGTGAATTGCTACTTGGATTCAGTCACCTGTATTTACAGATCCAGGAATGTGTGGGAAAATGTACATGTGTGTCTTTTAAGGGTCCTTCTCCAATAGGGTCCCAAGCAGGAGGAAGATTCTCTCATAACCCTGAGTCAGAAGGACCCTGGAGATATCTTCTGTACCCTAGATGGCTCTTGTCCCACTAATGACACTTCAGTCTCCTCACCCTGATAGTGAATCCTGAAGCCATTGCCCCTTGAGACTCCAGAACTCTGGAAATGCAGGAGCAGTCGGTTTGTTGGGCTCCGAAGCACTTGTACTTCTCCCAGCATGGAGGAATTGGCCAGGAGTCTGGGGGCAAGGCCTGGAGCACTCCCACTGGCCAGCACCAGGAGCTGAGACAGGTTGAGTGTCTGCATCTGAATCTCAATGCCATAGCCAGGGTAGACATGGATGCTGTAGGTGCAATGTAGGAGCTCCACAGTGGAGCTGGTGATGCTCCCCAGGTCTGGAGACTCCACAAACCCTTCGCCCTCCAAGATGTTGTTATTGCACAGAACTTGGCTGGTGACAGAAGTGGTGACAGTTGGTGGTGGTGAAGATGGTGGTGGTCATATGAACAGTCTTAATGAGTCACACTAGGGTTAAGTAGTCTAATAATTATATTGATTAAAGGGTGTGATGAAATAATAATATACTATTAAAAAGATACCTCAAAATTTTCACTATGAAAACCAACTATTAACATTTTTGCAACAATCATATAAATTATATTAAATTTCAATTTTAAAACATTGCCAAAAAATGAAAATTGTGGTGAACATTCCTGACTCTGTGTTGGAATTTTAAGACAATATTTTTATTTAATAACTGTTATTTATTTACTTTCTTTATAAATGCTTTGTCTGCATGCCTGTGAACCAAGTATGTGCATAGATCCCAAAGAAGAAAGACAGGATGTTGAATCCACTGAAAGTAGTGGAGTCAGAGAAGATTCTAAGTTGCCTTGTTTTTGAAGGAATTAGATCCAGATCCTCTGGAAGAAGAGGCTCTCAACCACTGAGGTCATTATTCAGCCTCCAAATTTGTAACTCATTAAAATCAACGATTTATAAGTTAACTGCTTTTGAAATCTAGGAAATATAAATGCAGCATTAAAAATTGAGAAGTAAAACAAAATTTAAAAACTCATGCGATATTTATATGTCATTGACAGCTTTAGGTTATATAAACCTGATTGTGCTGGATGATTATTATCCTGATTATAGTAAATCAAATTATTGCTGTTCTGTTAATCTTTAGACTCCTTAGCATGGATATGGCCTTTTCAAGAACCTCCGATGTAACATAACATAATAACTAATATAGGAAATACTAAGAAAACCTGAATATATTGTTCAAATTGAAGTCCAGGAAAATACTTTACAAAAACCCGATTTCCAACAGGCCTGTGAAGGTGGTTATCCCCTAGATAAGCTGGTCATATTTATTTTCCATTGCGATTGGAAAGCTTACATTCACGGAAGAGCTGGCTTTGAAGTTTAATTGTACTCTGCGTTTTTATCTTTTGTGTTTTCTTCAGGACTGTGAAATATTTTGAGGCAGATATTTTCTAAAAATATCAAAATACAGTAAGCAGCTACAAAATACTTAGAGACTTAGGTTCTTATAGTACTTGTTAAAGTGGGTGTCTAAATATAAAGTAATCCTAGAAAATAATCTAACAATTATTTTTAAGTTATCAGAGGGGAGAAGGCAGAGCCTTTCCTGAAAACTACTATTGAAAAAATTTTTCGTATTTTCATTGGTGGAAAAACAGCTTTTAAGGGAGAGAGAATAATTTGATGAATCAGGAAACATGAGTAAATATTAATCTGATGGATATTTTATGCTGGTTGCCTTTCTAGAAAAAGCTGGTAGAAGGGGCAGGTACCACATGTCTAGATGAATATTTCAGATGATGACAACTTCAGGTAAAAATAGTTTGATAATTCTAATTGAATCTAAATAATAACAGAAGCTCATTACAATGGAAGGACACAAGTCACTTTGTCACAATGTACAGTGTTGTAATTAAGTTGCTGCTTTGTTTGATAACACACCATTAGAGACTAAACTTTATTCTAAAAAATTAAGAGAAATATGTGGGATTACTAATGACACTCAAAGAAAACTCAAATCACACCCATGTTCATCTAAAAATGCTTGTCTAGAGGTTGAGTTTTAATCAAGTATGATAGCCCTTGGAGGGACAAGGCAAGAGAATCATGAGTGCAACAGTAACAACAACAGCAACAACTTGAATATTACCTTAAAAAAAACAACTGTGACAAAAGTTTGCTCACAAAAATTGAATTGTCAAAGGAATATTCCGAGAAAACATGAAAAACTTTAGTCATTTCAAATACAAATAGGGACGAGTGCACACTGAATCTAGGGTAACTGCGAAAGAAAGACAGTGTCAGGAACCAATCACCTGAGTCCTAAATCCTTTCATACTTTTTGCTTTTTAATAACACTGGGGACAAAACACACACACACACACACACACATACACATGTCCATCATAACTTTTTCAGGGTTGTGTTATCATTTTTATTTATATTTTAATTATTAATTAATTAAATTTAAAAATATATTTATTGATTTATAGGAAATCACAGAGAAAAAAATTCGGAGTAATCCAGTATCTAGTGCCACTGCTACCAGAAAGAGTTCTTCGCTCATTTTCAGCTTTCTCTTACTTTGACACAGAATTAGAAAAAAAAATGTTTTTCTTTTCCTAATTCCAGGACTGTTAGAAAAATGAGAATGGGTGTGACATAGGATGGGAAACTGAAGTGTACCAGAATATATGAGAAATCCTCATCAGGATTGTGTTAATAAATCACACCTAATCAAGAGATGACCTCATCAAATGGCATAGTCTTTTGTACAAATAATAATTGAGACTTTTCACCTACTTGCATATGTCCACAAGAAGTGACTTTCATGGTTTTATTTCCAGAATAGGCAAGGCCAAGTTATTGCTTCATTCCTTTAGAAGCTTCACCAACAGGAAGCATATTTCCTAGCCTTTGTTTGCTTCACACTGATTTGAGACTCATATATACTTCAGGATTATATTTCTGCACACAGAAAAATCTCAGCTCTCTATAAATAGATAAGTACCAGAGAAGCAGGTGTCTTCAGCTTATGCACAAACCAGAGTGTTTCCCATGGCGATAATGTAACAAAGTCCCAGCAGCCTTTCTTGAAGTAGGCTTGTACTGTGGTCAGCGCGGGAGGAATCGATATCTGATATTTGTACTTTTAATAGAGCTATAAAAGACATGTATAGATTGCTTTTATAAAAGAATCCTGCTGCCATTTGTTAGAAGAGAAAGAAACAGCAATCTTTTCCAGACAGCTAAGTGAACAGATTTTTCTACATAACAAAAAGATGTTACCTTAGAAGATACCATCTCTTTGGGGATGAAATTTATTATCTATTTCTCGCCTTTAAATGCTAAGAAACTGCTTTGCATAAACTGTTTGGAGAGGGGCTATACATTAAGGAAAAGAGTTGAACTCTATTCTCTTAATATAAATTTCTGAAAAATCAGATGTCCGGATATAGCAAGTATCAGAAGGTCTCATTCAATTATTATTTGATAACAAAGGCTAGCAGAAATTATATATAACTTCAGGAGTCAGGGACCATAGGTCCTTCACTCAGACTATGTGAACAAGATCAAGATTTTTAAAGTCTTTGAATTTTAATTACCTTATTTTAAAAGATGAGATTTATATAGGTCCTACGTTGCTATAAAGACGTGTATTAACCTATTCATGGTTCACAACAAAAATAAAATTCTTATTAAATATTAACTGAATTTTGTAGTGTGTCAATAACTATGATAATTGGTGTGGATCACAATACATTTTTTCCATAAGAGTAATTAATAGTTCAAGGGAACCATGAAGGGCCAAGTGCAAGAGAGTCTAAAGTGGGGAGGATGCCAAGGGGTGAAACAGTCCCTTAAAACCCATCTCTTTCTCATCCTTAAGACTCACAAAGGAATTGATGGTTTTGGCATTCTGTGATCATTCTACAATATGGAGTAAATTTAAAGGGATAAATGTGGGCATTGGAAGCATAGTCCTTAAATGTTCTGGAATTCTAAAGAAAGAGAAAGTAAGCCTTACCCAGAGTGATGTTGGTGGTAATAAAGAGACAGAGACTTAGAGGCATCATTAAGAACTTCAGTTGTTAGGGAGATTTCAACCACAGCACCTACAGGACAGAACCTGCATAGCTGGTAACGTGAGTGCTCTTCTCTGAGATGAGAAATACTGCAACACACAGAACTGGGCCTCTCTCTCTCTCTCTCTCTCTCTCTCTCTCTCTCTCTCTCTCTCTCTCTGTGTGTGTGTGTGTGTGTGTGTGTGAAAGCTGTGTAGGGTGGGTGAGAGATTACCAGAGTTTCTGTCCCTTACTAAGTTCCCATTGTTACATCATGCCCTCAGGGGCTTCTTCTACCATAATTATAATCCTTGACTAGGCCTCCTTTTCATTTGTCCTTCTCCTTACTTTTCTTGTGTTCCCATTTAGTTAATTTCTTTTTGTGGTGAGGGGGGTTGGAGACAGGGTTTCTCTGTGTAGCCATGGCTATCCTGGAACTCACTCTGTAGACCAGGCTGACCTCGAACTCAGAAATCCACCTGCCTCTGCCTCCCAAGTGCTGGAATTAAAGGCGTGCGCCACCACCACCCGACTAGTTAATTTCTAACTTATGTCTATGAATGGACCTACAAAAGATGCTTAAGCATCTATTTTTCCCCTCTGGTCTTCTCTTCCTTTTTGCCATATACACGCATTGCTTTTCAGGAACATCAGCTGGTCATTTCTGAAGGTTTTCTCGTTTAGTCTCTGCCTAAGTTAGATCCTGTAAACTTAAACTCATTTTAAGGGCTTCAAAATAACTGTCCTAAATGACAGATGAGACTTTCCTGTGGTACTTTGCCCATCTGAGCACAGGCTGTGCATGTTGAAATGTTTCTTTCCTCACTTTCTTGATGCTGGGAAAGGGAAGGGGAGATTGAAGATCATTCTGAGAGGCAGTCACAATAAACATTCTGGTTACAATGGACCTGGACAGATATCTGACCTTGAAGATCCTGAAATTAATATTCACTCTGTGATTCCACTGACATTTATCTCCAAGAAGCACCTTTACTGCCCGTACACATACATGCTTCCTAGAGAAAGGCTGATAATCTCAAAGGGCCGAAAACCTGGCTGTCTCATATCACCAGGAAGCATCTAAAAGGCTCTCGGTCTGTTGACTGAACTGCCCTGAGGATTAAGTTTATTTTATTTTCAGTATTCAAAAGATAAGAAGTTTATTAACCACTTGGAGGATTCAGGCTTGTTCCGAGATAGCAGCAGCAGGACAGTCGTGGGCAGTAATTCAGAACTTGAAGACTTAACATGGTTACACTAGACTCCTGCACTACATCCAAACTGCCTGCTCTTTCCCTACACTATTATGGCCTTTGGTGTATATACCTAAGGTGTATAAAGAATGACTGACATCAAGGGAATGACAGGTCTTTAATTTGCACTCAACAAACACTAATTTTCATCTTGAATAAAGGAGGACTAAAGTCAAGGAAGTTCTGGTGATATATGAGTTTATCAGTAATTATTTGGTATGTGTGTGTGTGCGAGGGATAGTTTCAAACATTAGATCTCAACAACTTTGAAACTCAATTTCATGTAAGACTGGCCACATTCCAAACTTCTCCTTAGTCTGAATTAGCCACTAAATACACATGTAAGCCACCTCCATGTGTCAGAAGGATGTGGTCCACAGTGCTCCTAGGTAGCCTAAACCATCTAGCAAGTTCGTTGAAAAGACTTGACAGGAGTAAAATATATTGTAATATTACACATTTCACTCAGATAAAATGCATTGGCTTAATTATTGATAACAAAAATGTAATGGCATATTATACCTTTATACAGAATTATATCTGTTTTATAATTATGACAGCCCTTAATTGAGGAAAGGCAGCATCCAAGTGGTCAGTAGCCACTGTGATTAGTGGCTATCATTATGAATAAGTAATGCAGATATAGGCAACTCCAGGAGTTCAATTAGGAACCCTTCCAAAAATAATGTAAGAAATGATTAAATATTTCCAGAGGTAGGCAAAATATATTGTAACAACAATGAAGACATAAAGCAACTCATTATATCGAATAAAAAAATTAAAAAAAATAAAGCAACTCATATTCCAGGTTAATAAGGTAATCAAACTGTTAAATTTAAATACTCGGGGCTGGAGAGATGGCTCAGTGGTTAAGAGCACTTACTGCTCTTCTGAAGGTCCTGAGTTCAAATCCTAGCAACCACATGGTGGCTCACAACCATCCGTAATGAGATCTGATGCCCTCTTCTGGAGTGTCTGAAGACAGCTACAGTGTTCTTACATATAATAAATAAATAAATCTTTAAAAAATTAATTTAAAAATTTAAAATTTAAATACCCAAACTAGAAATGATTTGTCAAAAATAATTATCTTATTATTTGTACTTAGGTATTATATTTTGTCATGCATCAAACTACTGAAAGTAAAAAATAAATGCATTTTGGGTAACCCTAAGCATGTTTTTAAGTTACAAGTTGATTAAAACCCTGGAAAAAATTAATAATGAGTTTATTTCGCTGCAAAATACTAGTGAAACTTAGCTAAGTGAAGACCTTTGGTTTAAGATTAACAAATATTTGTTCAATATGTTCCTCTAACATAAGAGTTAGCATATCTCACTCAATCTTTTATAAAATCAGCCATGTCAGGCTTTTTCAGATGCTTTATAGATATAGATAGGATTTCTGTACCAACTTTTCACAGTGGTGAATTGTTAGTAATTTTGTGTCATTAAACAGGCATTTTAAAAATGAATTTACTTTTGATTTTCCTTTTCTCCCCAAATTGTCTCATTTGATCTTCGTTTGTATCCACACAGCTCCTTGGTGTGAGTATTATGGTAGATTCAAACACAAGCTTTGGTTTACTCATATTAATTCTGTCAAAGCAGGTTTGGGTTCTGGGTCAGAGAGTTTTCCACGTATGGGGATACTACCTTGGTTAAATTCAAAAGATAGTAAGATAACGACTCGTGATTGTTGTGTAGGATAATAAGTTTTGAAACTGTGAGGCTCAGATGTGGGCACAGATATATGGTAAGAAACCTTGGTGGGAAGATTTTATGTTTATTTGAAATTTTTATATAAGCTTACATCCATTCCATTTCTTCTTCTCCAATTCCTCCTCAATCCTCCTCAACATTTTCCCATCCAAACGTATCTCCTATTTTTCATTTTTCTTTTTTTAAACCCAATGGGTTTAGGACTGCCTGTAGGTACATAGCTATAGAACCACCACCTCCTAAAGAAAAAAAATGTCCAAACTCTTTCTCCCAGACAATAACTCCTCAGGTAGAGCTGGACTTTATGAGCTCCTCCTGTATCCCTGCAACAATTATTCTAACCCATAGAGCTCATAGCTGGATAAGGCTGTTGCTAGGGGATGAAGTTTCCAAGTCAATATGAGCTTAATTTTTCCAAGTCTCCTGATTTATATAGGTGCTACCTTCAGTGCCTCGTAGTTTACACCAAGTTCTAGAATGGTTACCAAGATCAAGTGCTATAGCCTGCAATTTTGTTGGTTAGGGGATTTGTGTGAGGGCACTGAACAACTTGAAAACAGGCTCTGCACTTTTTTTTTGTCTTTTTTTTTATTCGATATATTTTTTATTTACATTTCAAATGATTTCCCCTTTTCTAGCCCCCCACTGCCCGAAAGTCCCATAAGCCCCCTTTTCTCCCCCTGTCCTCCCACCCACCCCTTCCCACTTCCCCGTTCTGGTTTTGCCCTATACTTCTTCACTGCACTTTTTATGTAGCACCTTTATGGTGTCAGGGAGAGGCATTGTCCTACTGTGTGCTGTGTGTCAAGTACAGTTCTACCTGACAGTGTTACACAGGCTGTATCAAGCAGACTCTGTTCAGTTCCTAGTTTTATCACCAGCTTAGTTTTCAGTCCTTAATGTTCATGAAGTCCTAGGTCCTACAGGTCTCCAAGAGTTTATGGAAAGAAGGAGTTTGCTTAAAATCTTACCCCAGCTTCAGGAAGAGGAACTGCAGTTATTTCCAGCCATCCTCTTAACACAGAAAATTTTGAGTTCAGAATCTAATCCTAGGTCAAGAGCCCACAAGGTTATTGAATGATCTGTATTGGATTTTAAGCTCTATAGACTCAAAGTTTGTCTTTTCTGATGGGAAATGCTTGGTAGCTACAATTTCAAAGGGCTTTGTGTTTTTAATGACACACTTGAAACTGGGTAAACATCTTGGAATCTGGGCACAAAGAATTCAGAGTTTTCCTTCTACCACCTTGGCCTGAGATTTGGAAAGGGCTAAAAGAAAGAAATGTTGAAAGTCAGTAGCCAAATATTTCTTTAATTCTGTAGCCTTCACTTGGCTCTAAATCAGACTTCTGCCTGTATGATCGTAATGCAGTGATAGAACATTAGGGTTTCAACCTATAGATCATTGTGATTGGCATCCCATTAAATTTTGCCTCTAGTTTAATGAACACAAGGAAAGTGCACATCAGAGAGCAGGCAGTCTCTCAGCTAACACTTCTGTTGGCATTGACCTGACACTTTTGGATTGGATCCTTATAAAATCTTGGCAACTGGAAAACTGCACTGCAGATCTGAAAGCTGCTTGTAGTCAATTCTTTCTGGTATCAGGCACATCAAATTACACCTTACAGGACTGACACAGAGGTTTGTGAAAGGAAGGAGACTTCCTTGTGTTCACAGCATTGTATACGCACACGTCACTGAAGCACATCCACAAGGGACATGTGTGGGTACAGATATTTCAACAAGATACCACATGAAAAAACAAAACAAACATTCCTGTTTTCAGAATACTGCCTACCTTTGTACCACTTTAGAGGCTAAATATTGTATTTCACTGGCCATTAGCCTGGTTGCATGTGGCATACCATTTGTTCTACCAGTCAAATTATTTAGTAATTTCTTTGAGCTCATAGTCCAAATAAATACTCAATCTCTGCACATACTTAACAGTTAAATCTAACAAGTAAAATGTATTCAGATTTGTTACTAAGATACCTTCTCTCTGAATACACCTTCTGAATTGGCCTTTCCCCACAGTTTTCAAATATCAACAATTCATTATTTTCTGAAAACTAAGACTTATAAGTAATCTGGATTCCTATCCTTGCTCCAATCCCATACCCAGCAACATACCTGATTCTTATCACACACACACACACACACACACACACACAATACTTCAGTCTAACAAACTCTCCACTTCCTCTGCTGTGGACACCCAAATGATCTCCAATATCACATTTAATCTTGAGAGTATTATCAAGCCAGACCTTCCTGCCCAGATGATTCTCACAGGGGACTTAAAGCCAGAGTCCAAGGGTTTCCAAGGAGAACCTGTCACCTCACAAATCCCCTCTGCCTTGCTCCCTCTTCCCATGGTACAACCCAGCCTTCTTTAGTTCTCCCCTGCAACCCAGGATGCTGAAAAATATTACTGGCTATGTCCAAGATTACCCCTGATCAGAACTTTCCAGTACGACTCCAGGTTCAGCAAGGCATGTAATTAAATAATGCTGTCTAATTATCTACATCTTCCTAATTTTGTGTGCCCTGTCTTGTCATTCCTCATGCTTTCACAATTGTCTTGCTATCCCTCTCTATCACTGCAGTATAGACCTTACAAGGATAAGGGCTTTGTTGTTAATGAACTGCCAATTACCAGTGTCAAGAAATATAGTGAGGCTCACAATGCATACAAAATACTTACTGACTGAATAAATAAATGAACTAATGAATGAACAAATGGATGAATGAATGAATGGTTAAAGTTCTAACTTAGAGAGTAAAATGCAAGGGCTTAGGCAGTCTGAAAGACAGCCATAATGTTTGTCAGGAGAGAACATTATGCTTAGAACTATTTACTGAACATCTTTTTATATATATATATATATATATATATATATATTTAAAGCATAAACCTTTTATTGACATAGCATTTCCGCAAACGGTGCTTAAAAGTATCTTAAGTAGGCACCTGGATGAACGTTCACAGATGGAATGGATGGTTGTGTGAGCTCATGAGGCAATCAGGAGCCTTCCCCCATCATTCCCCACCCATCTGGGCCTCAACCCAGGAAGTGAACCATGATCCTGACTTAAGTCATCATAGATTAACCTTTCTTGTATATGAACTCTAGAAACTAAAGCCATAACCTGCATCATGATCCTTCCAAGAATGGGTTGCATGTTGTGGTGGTTTGACTATGTTTGGCCCATGGGAAGTGGCACTATTAGGAGGCGTGGCCTTGTTGGAGTAAGTGTGTCACTGTGGGGGTGGGCATTGAGGTCTTACACTTAAGCTCCATGCAGGCAGAATCGAGCCTCCTGGCTGTCTGCAAATGACAGTCTCCTCATGGCTGCCTTGGATCAAGAGGTAGAGTTCCTGGCTCCTCCAGCACCATGTCTGCCTGTGTGCTGCCATGCTTCCCGCCATGACAATGGACTGAACCTCTGAACCTGTAAGCCAGACCCAGTTAAGTGCTGTCCTTAAAGTACAGACCAGTAACAAATGTTGGTGAGACTGCAGCAGCTCCTGGGAGCTTCTCACACAGATGACAGGACCAGTGTTGATCCAGACACTGGAGACGGGGCATGCCAGAGCTTCTAAAGACGGGAAATGCACATCTCAGGGCCCAAAATTTAACAAAAATGTGGGTTTGCCAGAAAAAAATTATAGAAAAGCATCCACACCTGCATTGTGCTCCAGCTCCAGCTGGAAACAAGCCAGGAGTCCCTGGGGAGGGGACAATGGAGGAAGATTACCACACAGGGGACACACATGGCAAGACTCAAAAACAAGGTTTACTGAACATCTTAAAAGAGAAATAAAAGAGACTTCCACTAGCCTATAGAGGTAGGGAAACATTTCACATTAACATCATCATATGAATGATTATAATCAAGTGATGGAGTAACGGAAAATTATAACAGTAAGGACACTGAGGGCTGAGAACTGGATGGAAACCGGACACATATCTCAAGTCATCTGAAGTGCTATATAAAAGGGGACTGCTGCAGGCATTGCAATTCGGAAAGCTCTCTTTTGTTCTTTATGACATAGCTGCAAGATCAACATTATCTTCATTTTACATATGAAGGGGCTGACTTGCAAAGTCAAACTTCATGCAGTAACGGTAAGTGAGAGAGTCAGGGTGAAAGCTGGCCTGGCTCCTGACCCATCGTGTGTAGACAGTTTTTCCACTATGTTTCTGTTCTGTATGCTTTCAGCACAGGCTATATATTTTAAAAAGGAGATCATACATGGGCTCTGGCATTGGCTATGGTCTCACAGCATTTCCCAGCTCAACTTCCATATGGTGAGATGATAAAAAATATCCTTGATCATTTCCTTCTAGGAACTAATGGCTAAAATGTAACTTTCATTTTAACACCTATGGCTATATGGAGTAATTGTCATCACCTTAAAATCTTTCACTTTCAAACAAGCACAATTCCCCCTGCCTGTAAAATTTTCTGTGATCAGAAACTGTGTCCCTACTTAACTTATTATATCTACTTTTTGCCCCCTGGCTGGGAAGATTGTGCTAAAATGGAAAGTATTTTCATGGAGTAGGGACCACTGTCCCCGTGACTATCTCTGCCAGACATTATCCTCCAATATAGACACAGTAAATTTATCAAAGTAATAAAATACCAAAGTTTTAGATTTAAAAAGCAATCATTCATCCTTATTGTTTTGTTGAGGAAAATATTTCCAATCTCCCATTTACATAGCCATCAGAATAGAATCTATATTTAGAAGTATCCATAGAGAATTGATATAAAAGTGAGATTTATTTAATTTTGATTGGCTCTTGTCATGATTTATCTTCTTTTATCACTTCTTGTTTTATCACTTCTTCCTTCCTCTAACCTTTCAGCCCTTCTTCTTTTCTCCTTTCCTCTACGGCAAGGTTAAGCTACAGAAATTATCAACAGGGTTTAGAGGAATCCTGGAGATAATCTTTGCAATTTACACATCTTACAAAGGATTAATATACATTATATGTATATAATTTAAAAAAATAGACCATTTCACACTGTCTTGGAACTTCCAATCATTTTGCAACTGTCTTTGGGTACTGTGAATGGAGGTGTGATTCACCATGCCTGTCTCATGTTCTCAACTATCCCACAATCATGAATACTAAAACCTAGCATGTTTTGTGCATAAGACTACTGATAACTTATACTCTGATTTTGTACTAATTCTTGGAATACTAATTTTATATTGACAGGAAAAGATACAACCTATCACCAAGTATGATAAGGATTTATTTTTACAAGTATATTGTCAACAGAAATGTACTACTAATTTCTTTGATTTGTCTACTTTTTTAAGTCATTGTTTCTTTTCCATGG
This sequence comes from Apodemus sylvaticus, assembly GCF_947179515.1. Taxonomy (NCBI): domain Eukaryota; kingdom Metazoa; phylum Chordata; class Mammalia; order Rodentia; family Muridae; genus Apodemus; species Apodemus sylvaticus. The sequence goes on along the minus strand of NC_067484.1, from coordinate 25,714,646 downwards.
CTCATGTTGAGACAACCCTAAAGACAACACTATAATGAAGTGCAGCATTTGAGGACAAAATTTTGGCTCAGCCATCACCAAGAGATTAGTGTCTTTATAAGATCTAAAATGAAGCAGCTCACTGACAGCCCCCATAGCCCTGATCTTCTTTCAATTCTACACTGGGAGAGTGCATTATGTAATAATAACAAAAATTATTATTCATCTTGGAAGCAGAGACTTGATCTCATCAGACACCAAGCCTTCATTTTGTAGCTTCTTCCTTCTTGAACTATGGAAAATACATTCCACGGAAAATTACCCAGCCGCAGTTACTTTTCCTCAGCAGCGGAGATTAAGATATAAATGATGTTGATTTTCTTAATATTGTTATCTTCTGTCCTAAGAAATTTATTTTTTTTTTCGTTTTATATTTTATGTTCCATCCTAAGAAGTCTTGGGACATTGATGTGTGATAAAATATCACATCAGTTCTCTTTAGAAAAAAAAGTACTTTTGGTACAAGGAGGCACAGCAATACAAATGTGCTTAAATGTGGTCTATACTAATTACATTTTAGTGCATTTACAGCAGCAGGGACTTCTATTAGAGCCACAGAGCCTTGAGAATGGGTGTGAACCCTGACTGGTGTTTCTATCTTCACTTACTAATGTAGAGTTCAGACTGGCCTCATGTGAGTGAACATCCTACAATCATGGAATGATTGCTCTATAGTGTTGAACAGAAGGTAAAACTGGTGTTGAACAGGTGGTAAAAACTGCACCAGTATAATCTTTAACTTCATTTCATTCATACCTGTCACTGGTAAGTTGAAGCATAGCTTTTGTGACTAAGAAAATGAATCGTATTTCGTTATAATTAAATGTCTATTGACATATGGTGCAGACGGTTAGTACAGGGTAGGTTTAGAATTTAACATAAAACACTTATTGTAATTATATAGAAAAAGTGTTAATTTCATTAATGTGAAGTTCTTTAATGATGATTAAACAACCCATTCCTCTAAAATTGCTGAAAATTCTTCCACTAATATTTGTCATCATTGATATATATATATATATATATCAATATATGTAATCATACATATATATATATATATATACATATATATATATATGTAATCAGTTAAAATCCAATTGGGTGTCTTATGCCTTGTGTCACTAGAATGCTTGGTCATAGGTCTTGCCTGCTATAATTCTAATACTTGAAAATATGTTTTACATTGACCGAATTTTTAACTTATTAACAAAGTCTCTTAGCTGCCAAAGGAGACCAATTAGCCATTCTTGTCTACATTCTTGCTCTTACTGTCTGTCTAGACTTGTGTCAGGAACACTAACAACTGGTTAGTCACAAACTGCCACCATAATTATTCATATATTTATTATAATTATTTATTCAAATCACTTTGCATGTCAGTTGTGTTGCAATCCATATAGTGATTGTTAGAATCCAGATCAACTCATAAAGAAAATTATCTAGACACAGCTACAAAAAATTACTATATAACTGTCCTTTTATACACTTTGGTCTTTCCTTATATTTCAAAATATCTCACTGCCTAATCCTCTCACTTTGCCTAGTATTCATCTTTGTGCCCCTAAATAAAGTCTTATGAAAAGATAAAACACCATGAAGAAACATAACTTGTATTTCTCATCTCCATCACACACAGAGTACATACCTTATTCTCTTCATTTATTTTAATCAATAAAATATTTATAATGTACAATGTAGTAGCACAGGTATGAGATATTTTAATTTCTAACAATAAGACTTTATTAAGGGCCACAAGCATGTATTACAGGTGTGAGTAGATCACTTCTTTTACAGCTTAGCACACTTGGTATTATATTCTTAATTAATTCTCATCTTGATGAGATTAGGAGATTTTTGACTATTGAGTGAATACTATATGGCAGACAAGACCTAGAAACTCTCTTATCATTGGCCTTCACCTTCAGAGACTGTGAAAATGGGAAATAGATAATACCTTGCTTTATGCACTTCAGACAAGCTAAGTCCTAACAATTATGGAATTGCCTCTGGGATGCATTTAGTAATATTCACAGTTCTGATCATAACTACCATACAAGCAGAACCCTTCCATAATAAAATAACTAATTAGAGGAGGAAAATGAAAGTAGTTATACATTTATGCTATGTATTTGTAAATTAATCACCTTGAGAGGTTGCTTTCACTATCTTTTTGTGTAAAAATATAGTGACTTAAGAACATTTCTTACAATGCTACTACAAAAGAATTTTGCAGAAAATTGTGCTGTGCTCGAGTAAACAGGATTTGTATTGTTACTCAGGCCCTAGAGCCTGTATGTGGTCCATTTTAACACCCTTTATGATTAAACTGCCTTAATAGCATTTTTGGGACCCCACATAATACAAAAATTCACCACATGTGGTATGAAAAGATTAGACATGTCTTAGGCAGGCAGGGACTTAAATCCTGCCTGATAATACTGTGGAGAAATTACATACCACAAAAGCAAGGGAGAAAGGGCAAAGGTTTAGCAAAAGGAAGATATAATCAGAGGACACAAGCCTTCATAAAAATCAAGCTTTTCTATTCCGGGCTATTATTTTATAAACTGGATCTCAGACTGTTGATCTTTCTAAATGATTACAGCACAATGCATGCACTTGTAGACACGGTTGTTGATGATTTATATTTCACACAAATTTGCACCAGGCTTTATTCCTTGAAAATACAATTTTCCTAATAGAACTGATTACTCAAATAAAATGAAAGTCTGGACATTAAGTTTGTATAAAGGTGGTGCAATGGCCGTATACAATTACTTCATCACATTTGGGAAAACAGCAGTAAAAGAAGCCACTAAATGTAAACCCAGATGAGATCTGCTTTCAAAGGATAAAATAGCTCTGTTAGTGGAAAATACTGACAAAATTTCTCCTCTTGTGAATGCATCTCTCAAATGGCATAATGAAATTCAACTCTGTACTTTATCTAAAAATATAGACAGTGATATACATATACAAATACGTGTGTGTGTGTGTGTGTGTATGTGTGTGTGTGTAAGAAATGAATGGGAAAACATTAGATCTCTTGGGTATACCATATTTCTCAGCATTTGGTGAGTTATTAAATAATCTTAGTGATGTTTTTATATTGCTTTAATGGCATTTACTGTAGCATCAATTAGCTATAATAATGCAATTTATTTATCATAATGTCTATAATAAATGTAATACGTGAGCTTCATAGTACTCCATATAAATGGGTTAAATGATGTAGTTCAGTGTCTGTTTTCTAAAAGATATTCTGAATTCACATCCTGCTGACATAGGCTGAATTGTTCCTATCTACCCATCTACTAAGTAAAAGACAAATAAGCCAATGGCAACTGTGTTAGTCGGGTTTTCTGTTCCTGCACAAACATCATGACCAAGAAGCAAGTTGGTGAGGAAAGGGTTAATTCAACATACACTCCCACACTACTATTCATCACCAAAGGAAATCAGGACTGTAACTCTAGCAGGTCAAGATGCAGGAGCTGATGCAGAGGCCATGGAGTGATGTTACTTAACAGCTTGCATCTCCTGGCTTGCTAAACTTGCTTTCTTATAGAACCTAACACTACCAGCCCAGGGATGGCACTACCCACAATTGGCCCTCCCCACCCACTTGATCACTAATTGAGAAAATGCCCCACTAGATCTCATGGAGACACTTCCTCAACTGAAGCTCCTTTCTCTGTGATAACTCCAGCCTGTGTCAAGTGGACACACAAAACCAGTCAGTACTGCAACTCTCAGAAAACAGAGTCAAGTCTCTGTTATACAAAAGTGATCTTTCATCCATACTAAGAGAGAACAGAAGCTATTTTCAATGAAATGCTGTGAATAAAGGTCAAAACTGAAGAAAATCCTGAGGTCATTATTGTTCTTAATGAAAAGTTACTCAAGGCTAAAATGTGTTTCTAAAGCAGAAGGAATCTCCGTTTTCATTCTTTTAAGGAAAAAAAATCTTTACAAGTTACCATATCACTAAACAGCTATATTCAATTGGACATTTTATATTGTTTAATTGCTTCATTATGGTATGTGTCATCTATTAAGTAAAATAAATATTTATAGGAGTCAGGGTCTGTTTTAGTTATTGTTTGGTTGTTTCTTTTGCAGTATCAGTTGGTATCCTTGTCTTTGGGCAGCATGAATCAGTTCTTGAACACTGAGCTATAGGGCCAACTTCATTTTCTTGGTTTGAGTGGCCAGCACTCAATGGTATTGAGGCATAATAACAGTGCTCTTGTAATACAGCATTGATCTGAGGAGGTGACTGTACAATAATTAAGCTTTCAGAAATGAACAGATACATAATCATGTCTGTAAACATGCTTTAGAACAGACATAGATCTCTGCATGTGTTCCATTTAAGGACTTCCTCTAGCATCTCTTATTGGGCAGGTTTGACTATTAGATGTGTATGTTCTTTACTTCTTGCAAGTACAATGAGCACTGTTAATAAGTTGCATGCATGTTTCTTCCTTTAAAAGTCTTCATGCTTTAGATAGACTGGAATAGTATTAGGGACACAGTAGCTATTCACAAAATATAATTGCACATTTTAAGCCACTCCTTGCATTCTATAGTTAACAATGTTTGTGAATACACAAACATTGTATAGGTTAATTTAATATAATAATCACATTAAAATGACAGACCATATATCACAATTAAGTGCTCCTATGAGCAGCTGTCATCAAATGTGTTTTGGTTCCATGATTTTGAACCATTGGTTTTATACAAAGCATAAGATAAAAAGAAAACAACACTAAACCAAAATAAATAAAAAAAATATGAAACCCATCTGACTTTTAAAGTAGGAAGCTTTAAAATAATTTTATCAAGGAAAGAAAAAACATGGTATTTCTGGTGAGAAAGCCAGGCTGACTAAACCAGCATAATCAGAAATACAAAGTAATCAGGAGCTGTTATTCTTGAATACTATGTGAAAATAATTCTAGAGAGTATTAAGATTACATGACTATTTCATATATTGGACACAAATTTCATATTTTAAAAGAAAACAGTCATGTTTGGATTTCAATATTAGAATAATTTAAAAGCACTTATGCCAATAAAAGAACGTATGCCAATGGTTATGGGCATTTAGGTTTTAAAAGTCCAGGCCAGTAATATTGTCTATCTCTTTGCTTGATGTATATGATATATATGCACACACACATACACACCATACACACACACACACACACACACACATACACACACACATACAAACAAACATATATGCATATATATGCATATGATATATAATACATATACCACAGCACAAGCATGGATAGAGGTCAGAAGACCATTTAGAAGTGTCAGTTCTCTCTTACCACCAGGGATGGAATTCATGTTATGAGGCTTGATGTCAGTGCCTTTAGCAGCTAAACCATCACCACGGCCCTTTGTTAAGTTATTTAAATCAATGAAGCAACACAGCATCCTTTGGAAGAAAATTCTGAGAGCAACTAAAGCTCTACATGTGCATGGTTGTAGAGGATGCTTGGTCTCTTGTTTACATTGACTCTGAGGAGATGACAGCTGCAGCTATCTTTAATTAGTCTAAAGATTTCCATAAAAGCTAAGGGTTTATACTCATGATACAAAAAGTTACCTACCAGATTCTCCTCAGGATCCTTTGGGCCCTATTAATCATTGAAAATGTGTATATGACAATGCTTTTGAAGTATTTGAAATATGATTTTTCATAAGGTATTTATAAGATTATTAAGGCTTAACCATTTCTGCTTTCATGGGTGATTATCTTATATTGTCTCTGTAATCACAGCAACGAGAAGAAAGGCTGAGGACCTTCTCAAGAGTCAATCAACCACCAGGACTCAGATGTCTTAATCTACTCTCTCTGGTCTTCACCACATTGATATCAAAGGCCCTAGGTAGTGAGCCATTTCAACGATTGATTTTGATTACTTTTAAAGACAGGGTTGTGTTTCTCTGTGTAGCTCTTCTTTCCTGGAACTCAATCTGTAGTCCGGGGGACCCTTCTACTCTGAGGTCGCCTGCCTGTGCCTCCCAAGTGCTATAATTAAATGAATGCACCATCACCACCTATTAAATATTGAGGCTTTTTCTTTTTTTGCATTTACATCTACTAGGTGTTTCTAATTAGCATGTCATCTTAAAAAATATGTCAATTTATATATAGGGTAAACATATCTTTAAAGAAAACATAAACCAATGGAAATACAAAAACCATAGACTTAGTATTATTAATTGGAAAGGAGGAGCCGGAATCCAGTATGTGATGCAATGAACCTTATTATAAGTACGCATTCAGTGAACCTAACTTTTAGATTGTAATGCTTTCACTGAATATGCATTGACAAACTGCTCATCAGTGATTTGTCCCCTAAATCATGACAGTAATGAACAACCAAAAGTTTGCTTACTCATTTAATTCATCCCCTAAAAAATATGGAAATGTATAAGCAAAGCTTAACAAAGCGGAGGAAGACACTCAAAACACAAATCATTCAATTTTAAGTTGTTAGAGTGTCCAGATCCTTTACTTTAGGACCATACATTTTAATAATCTACTATGGTGATTAGATTTCGAGGATGGTGTAGTAAATAGACTTAACTGCCCATATCCTGAATGCTTCCATTCAGCTTCTGGTAGCTTCTTGGGCATACATAGTGCATGTTTAAGTTTTGTAGCAGATTCCTGAGATCAAAAGTTCCATGCTATTATAAAGTTTTTTCTTTAATAAAATAAAAAATATGAAACATGAGTGGAAAAGGATGCTGATAGAATGGTATCAACAATTTAAGGTGCTTCATAGAAGAGAAGTATGGGGAGTACTGGGGTAAAATTTGCCTTTCCCGTTCATAATTTCCTATTACAGTTTGAGTAAGGTCAGTGTCTCGTTAAAATTTAAGTTCACTTTTAAAAGTGCTTAAGTTAAATGTGTTGCTACAAAGATCTCCCTTCCTTGTAGTCCATTCAAAAACGTTCTATCAAAGGATGCAAGGATGTTGTAGACAGTGAATATAAATGTTTTAAAAAGTCTCTCTTCCATTTTCATACTCACACTCAGGCTGAGTGGCCACCTTGATGGGTTGAGAACTCTCCCCTGGTCCCCACTCATTGTAGGCAACAACTCTGAAGGTGTACATGGCTTCTGGTTTCAAGTTTCCCACGGTAAGCTGAAGGGACCCAGGCTGGGTTGTATTCAAAGCTCGCTCCCTAGGAAATCAAGGTGAAGAGAAATATTATCTTAAAATGAAAGCATTAGCCCAAACTGTGTTTGGTATACAGGGATAATGAGAAACCAAAAGGTTGCTTACACATTAAATGTTGACTCTGAGGTGAAATACAGGCATTGCAAGGTTGATTATGAAAATTAAGTGAATGGAAAGAGACCATAAGCAGACATTACAAAGTCTGAGAGACTGTAAGCCACCATCATTCTCATAGCAACTTGAGAATGAAAGTATTGTTTCTTGACATTTTTAAAATTTAGTTTTCCAAAGTCATGACAAGCAAAGAGCTAAGAAAATAAAAAGAAACATCTGCAAACAGGATAGGAAGACAGATTTTTACAAAATCCAGCTAAAGAGATAAGTCAAGGTTTAAATCATTCCACAATTTGGTCTTTCTTTGTATTGTGTACAGATTCACTCATGCAATTTTTTTATTGGAAAGCAAAATGCAGGTGAGAAGTATTTCTGTGTATATATCAAATTCTGGACCCTATGGTTTCTTTAAGTTCAGTTACAGGAGGAATGGACATTTATCTCTCTCTAAAGAAAAAAATGATAATATACAAATGTTTCCTTGCCTTGGTCTCCAAACTACAACCTCATGTGTTCAACTGTTTACCAACAAAGACATTTTTCCTGTGGGGGAAATGATAATCTGCAGACAGATAGGAATTGTAACACACAATAAGAGATGAGAAATTCTGTGGCTGGTGACGCTGACATTCAGGAAGGAGAACTAGCATAATATTTTTAAAGGATAACTCTAGCCCTTCATATGCTCACTGACCCTTAGTATATAATTGAATACAAATTTAAGAAGAGATTCTAAAACTATTGAATTGTTTCATACATTTTATTGCTAGACAGTGTTTTTATAACTTCTCATGGGGATTTTGTGTAAATGTTAATTTTGTCACAGAACTCTGTCTTTTTTTTTTGGAGACATTTAAACTGACACCTATTTTTGTCTAATGACAATTAGATTTTTCAGATGTTTCCAACTTTATTGGGCACCACAGAACTGAAATTCAAAATTACAGTGCTATTGGTGCTGGTCCCAGTGTCTATTGTCAAAAAAATAACAAACAATCAAACAAAATAATATTGAGTGAATAGTACCAGAACTAAGATACTTGTAGTCATTGGAGAAACATTATTCTCAGACTTACCATACAATTTAACTCTTCTATTTACAAGAATATTGTCAAAATAAATGCTGCCAACTCTCAATCGGCATCTGCACTCCCATGTTTATTGCTGTGCTTTTCCTAACAGCAAAGATTTGACAAACCAAATACCCATCATGGATGAATGGTTAATCATGGGGTATACATACACAATAGACAATATCCAGCCATAAATGGAATATAGCTGGTGATCAGGAAAGTGGTTGGAACTGGGGTTTCTCTTCAGTAAAATATGCCTGCTATAAAGAAGTAAATAACGTATAATCACATATGTGGAGTCTAAAATTAAAAAAAAAATTAAAATCAAATTTGATCTGACTACAAAATCCTAGAGGTTAGGGAAGATGGATGCAAGAGAATTAGAGGGAATTTGGCTAATGGTTACCAAAATATTACAGAGGATTAATTAAACTCTACTGTTTGCAGCACACCAATTTATAATAACCTACTTATGTATAATGCAAATAACCTAGAACTGTTCATAGCCTTAGTGCTCCTTAGCTTTATTTGTCAACTTATCAGAAACCTCACCATGAAGAATTGTCTGAATGTGTTTGTCCTGTGTCCATGTCTGCAAGATATCTTACTTGATGATTGATGTAAAAACAACCCAAGCTACTGTAGTGGCATAGGCCTGGGCAGCTGTTTCTACCTGTGTAAAAAGCACAGCTGATCACGAGACAGAGTGAGGTGGAAAACACAGCAGGGCAGGAGAGCTTCTCCTTCATTTCTGCTTTACTTCCTGTTTAACTTTTATCAACAAAACCTGAGCTGGAAGTAGATGAGTTGAACTCTTTTCTTGTCAAGCTGCATGTGGTGACCATGTTTATCACAGTGATAGACAGCAAACTAGATCTACCCCTCTACACAATATAATGATAAATAGAGAGAAGTATTTCATCTCATCATTTGATCAGCATACTGTCCGTATTGCTATATGTACTAAAATATCATACTATACCTTATGAATAGGCATATTTATGATGTGTTAATTAAAAAATGATAAGACAGGTTTAAGAAGATAAAAATGCCAACAGTCCCAATTTGATTATTATGCATTTTATAATGCATCAAATTATTATAGGTACTACAGATAGATATATGTATATTTAAAATAAAATCAATAAAAAAAAGAAAATGAAGGCTCTTAATCATATTCCATGTCCTATATTCATCTTGCTAAGCTGAAGCACATGAATGTGCCTACTTTTTATTCCTTTCTTAACTTTGAATTATTTGTTACTTTATATTTTGTGAGTCTTTTGGTATAGTTAGAAGGCCCCAGAGACCTTCAGTGAGTGCTCTCCTAACAACTGAAAATGTGATACCCTTCACATTCACAAGGTTCAGGTGCACAGGAGAGCAGCAGTAGACACTGCCAGACAAGCAGTGCATTCCTCACTTCAATTGCCTCTACTCAGAGGTAGGATGTGGTGCTCCACTGGTTGAAATTGGAGAGCCGAGTAGCCTGTGGCTTCTAGAATCTGTCCACCACAGATTCACTCATAGGAACGCCAGAGAATGAGGAATGAAGCCTAGATCTTCTTACTGGAAAACAAGAATGGGCAACTTCCCCTTTCTATTACCAGGCAGTGACAAAGAGTTAGTTAATGAGAACATTTATTTCTTGCATGGGCAAAACTGTCTCAAGTTACCATATCAATATTTTGTGGCAAGGTGGCAAGTTGGTACTCCAACAGAATCAACTTTGACATAGGAACAATAGCCCTGCTGCTTAGCAACAATGTCACTAAAATTCATGGTTTTAAAGTCTTTTCAGGGTACTCGTATTTACTTTATTTTTAATTTAACTTTGAGATTGTGTCTAACTATGTTGTCTGGCCCAGCACTAGCACTACAGTTCCCCCTCCTAGGCTTCTTGGTGCTTGAGATTTCAGATGTGCGTCCCACAGCCAGCTTGTCCTGTGTTAGTGTTAAACTGGTCGTTAATGTAAAATAGCAAGGCTGGGAATTCTTGGGGAAGATTGTTAAGAAGGCTTGAAGCATGGGCAGGGGAGAGCTGAGATAAGCAGTAAAATGGATGAGGCTCTGGGAAAGAAAATCATCAAAACTGCTTTTAACTGGCTTCTAACAGCTCCTTGTCTTCCCACCTTACCCCATTAAACATCTCGGCTTTACATGTGGTTACAACTTTACCCAAATCCTTGCATTGAATGAATCTACGTGTAAAAGAATGAATTTGGGGTTAGTATGTGTCCCAAGAAAGCCTATTTCAGGAAAAGGACAGCCTTAGACTTGTTGCAGAAGAGATGCTGCTCCAAGTCCTCTGAGTCCAACTGCTCCAGGCTGATTTTATCCTTGCCTTTAGCTTGGTCCTCCCTCTACTCTGGCACCTGCACTCCTTAGTTTTGCTCATTCATCTGAGAAAAAAAAAATAAGCTCTCACCTGGCTGTGGTGTGAATTCTTCTCCCTCCCTCTGGAGCATAGCAATTAAGACTGCTTGCTGAACTGAGAATGCTGCTGAAGTTGAGGCATGAGGAAATGGAGGGAACGACTTCTCCCAGTAATACATATTAAGTCTTAACCACGGTTGCATTTGTGAGGCACACAGCAAAGGAAAGAGCATTTTTAGGAAATTTGCACTGAGACATAACTCTGCTTAGGTTACTCTGACTATAGGTCCTTATGTCCCAAAATAGAACCTAATGTACTTGGTGCTTGCAATACAAGGCTAGTTTCTCCTATGCTTCGCCCTTTACATCGCCTTTCAGTTATTGCTCCTCTTTTTCATGTCCATCGTCTTGTTTCCTGCCTCATCCTGTATCTGAGACAAACTCATGTCTCTAGAGCCTCTTGCAATGTGGTCCATCCTTTTCACAGTCCTCTGTGAAAAGCCCACTTGTTCCTTGAATGCAGTCCCCTTCTATAGCACCTCACTCTGACTTTCTTCTAGTGTTTTGTGCATTTGACGGGCCAGCAACAACCATCTTTGAACTCATCTTTCCTTTTGGATTTGGCAAGGTCTTGTTTTGAGTGAGATTTAATTAGGACCTGACTGAAATGCAAAGTCTTAACTGAGTCTTGACTCTCTTCTCTCTAGTTTCAGCAGCTTTAATCAGCGTCTCTCCATATTGACTTTACTCTTGGTTTATACATTTAATATAGCATCTATTACATACAGTATAATGCATATTAATGCCCATGAATGTTCCATTGTTGTAGTCATCAATTATTTGGAATCGAGGCCACTGTGCATCTTTGCACTATGCACAATTGCCACATAGTACTTCCTTTGGATAGTGAATGGCTCGGCTACAATGATCCATAATTTTTAAGTGAGTACATAGACCATGAGTCAGGTGCAGTTGGGGGGGGGGGGTAGGGACATCCATATGGAGACAAAGTGGGAAGGAGGTATGGGATGGTGAATAGTCGGAGGGTGGACAGGGGGGAGATAAAATATGGAGTGTAAAACAATAAATTAATTACTTAAAAATTAAGTGATTGCATACATACAATCTCCATGTATCCATTATTGTAGAAATTCCTATAAAGCTGCATTTAACTACATCCTAGTCATACTTTACTTGACCTTCCTAAGGATGGTTCCACAATGTACAAACCAAAGAGTAGGAGCTGCTCAAAGAAATCTTTTCACTGTAATGTTCCTCTTAGGAACAGAACAAATAATCATTTTTTCAGCTGTTTTTTTTTTTTTTGTTTGTATTGGTTTGGTTTGATTTTTGTCATTATATTAGCTGAATTCAGAACTTGCATTTTTGTTTTACTTCTGATATAGAGACTGGGGGTTAAACTTGAGTCTGCTTTTACAGATTTATTTGTAGCAAAAAAATCTACTACATAAATATATTCTGCTTTAGCTAAGTGTATCAGGTGTTAACATTTAATTCTAATGGTTCAGCAACAAATGCTGTCATGAGGTGCCAAGTACCTAATTAGTTGCTTCCAGGAGGAAGAATCACATTAATTCCTTTGTAAGGAAGAAACTGTATTTTAATGAAAAATATTATTAACAGCTCCTTGTTCTTCATTTTATTTTCATTTTTTCTCTAGTGATTATAAGTAGTACAACAAGACTGGTTGGTCTAGTCCTGTAATACAAGTGCTGAGATTAGAGGCTAAGACAGGAAGATAATGGATTTGAGGCCAGTAGAGGAGACACAGTGAGGTCCTCTCAGAAAAATAGACTGAAAATACAATCATGGAAGTATTTCAAAACTAGAAATTACTGTTTACTGCAATATGACTCCAAGTGACAGCAATAAGAACCTCTAAAATGGGGCCAGGACAAACAGGACAACAATTAAGAATACTCCCAGGTTTTTGCAGAAGACCCACATTTTTGCAGAAGATCATGTCCTGGTACCCACATTCACAGCTGTCTCTAACTCAAGTTCCAGGAGAGCTTATGTTCTCTCCAGTAATCTGCAAGCACCAGGCACACCTGTAGCATATACATACATGTAGACAAAACACTCAAACACATTGTCTTAGTTAGGGTTTTACTGACCAAGATGCCATGACCAAGATAACGCATAAGGACAGCATTTATTGGTGCTGGATTACATGTTCAGAGATTCAGTCCATTATCATCAAGACAGGGGCAAGGCATAGCCCAGGCAAGTATGATGGGGGAGGAACCAAGAGTTCTACATCTCCTTCTAAAGGCAAACAGAAGACTGGCTTTCAGGCAGCTAGACTGAGGGTCTTAAAGCCCACACCCACAATGATACAGTTCCTCCAACAAGGTCAAGACTACTCCAACAAGGCCACAGCTCTTAATAGTGCCACTCCTTAGGCCAAGCACACACAAACCATCACACTCTTAAAATATATGCTTCCTAAAACTGTCTTCTATATTCATAAATAGTTCATTGCCTGGTCCTAACACCACTAGTTCCTATCTGTTCTGTCTCCACTGACAAACCCTTCCTTTCAGCCAGAATTACTTCTTTTTTTTTCCTTTTAACTTTATATTGGATATTTTATTTATTTACATTTCAAATGTTATCGCTTTTCCTGATTCCCCACCTAACGTCCCCTAACCCTTCCCCCCTCCTCCAGCTTCTATGAGGACGTGCCCCACCCATCCACCCACTCCCACCTCTCCACCCCCTAATTCCTCTCCACTGGGGCATAGAGTCTTCACAGGACCAAGTACCTCTTCTCCCATTACAAGGCCATCTTCTCCTGCATATAAGGCTGGAGCCATGGGTCCCGCCATGTATACTCCTTAGTTGGTGGTTTAGGCCCTGGGAGCTCTGGTTGGTTGATATTGTTCTTCCTATGTGGTTGCAAATCCCTTCAGCTCCTTCAGTTCTTTCTGTAATTTGCCCATTGGGGACCCTATGCTCAGTCCAATGGTTAGCTGCATGCATTCAATATGTCAGGCTCTGGCAGAGCCCCTCAGGAGACAGCTATATCCGACTCCTGTCAGCATGCACTTCTTGGCACCCTCAATAGTGTCTGGGTTTGGTGACTGTATATGGGATGGATCCCCAGGTGGGACAGTCTCTGGATGGTGTTTCCCTCAGTCTCTGCTCCACACTTTGTCTTTGTGAGTACTTTGTTACCCCTTCTAAGAAGGACCGAAACAACCACAGTTTGGTATTCCTTCTTAGAATCATTCTTTGATTTCTTCAGAGGCTTTCTGTATGCCTATTGGGTTCTAGGCAGCTGACCTCTGGTCTAGCTTCCTCTTTCCATTCACAGCCACTTTGTAGACTAAACTCTAACCCATATCGGAGACATTTTTAGTAAGAAGATGCTTCAAAGACTTTCAGAGGAACCATGAATTTTCTACTAATTCTAATTCAGTGCTGGGTGAATTGTTGAGTCATGTTCAACGTGTGCTGACTAAGAAGGATTCATTTACGTGTAGCCTTGTGAAGTGGAAGTTTCTGGATATGACAAGTAATACAGACTCACATGGTATTTTGTTAAGACAGACTCAAATGCTGTTTTGTTGAGGCAAGACTTGTAAGAGGACAGATGATGGTTGTAGAGAGTATAAATAGGACTCAATGGACAGTCACTGTATGCTAGCTAGATGTGAATCACTTTGTAAGTCTCCAATCTTCATCTTTGGTGATCTTTGCTTCATTGAAAGAAGCAAGGCAGAGAATTTCTCCTGGTGTCCTGGTGGGTCTTGGGCACTCCCACTGACTGGTACCCATTCATCAGAGGCCTGGTGGTTTCTACTAGATCATGCCACTGCTGCTGATTCCTGTTTGGTTTCCTGACACTATTAAACTAGGCTGCCAGTATCCTGAAAAACTGAGATTGAAATCCACCCAAGAAACTACTTCTAAACAAGTCTACATCCCACTGTCCTATTTATCATGTCTTCTCTCTTACCTCTAGACAGTGAGATAGAGGGAGTAGAAGCATTTAGGAACTCTTATTAAAAGTAGATTCTGAAAAACGTCTAAGCCTACACCTTTGTAGATGGTCCATTTGTGTTTTCGATACACTTTACATTCATCAGAGGGAGGAAATCATCATTTTTTCTCTGCCAATGTCCTAGAAACGTACTTTGGTAAAATTTTCTGCTTTACAGTTTACACTGAGGTAGAAGCTGTTAGAGGAGGCCTTGCTTCCCCAAGCTTTATGCCTGGGTCACTGTGGTGCTTTGGATTCTGAGGCTGGTCCTTTTCCCAGCACAATACACTCTCTTCATGGATAACATGCTTCATCAGCCACAGAGCCCTCAACTCTGAAGAGCAGGGGAAGAATATGTAAACACCATGTTGGAAAATGTAATGCACAGTGAATTCTAAAATGAATCCTCCATGTCAGTCATAAATCCTTGTCTCTAATCCCTGGCATTGAGCACAGGTTTCAGAGGCAGTGCAGAGCCATATGAAATTTCAATGCTGCACAACAGGAAACCTGCTCCAGGCTTTTTCCTATTGCAAAAAAGCAGGTGACCTTCAACATGTAAGGGGTGTCTTGGAGCCTCCCAGGTCTCATTTGCAAAATGAAGATCCCCACCTTATTCTACCTACCTCACAGGGTTTTTGTGAGGATTAAATTGGATGATGCTTATTGAAGTGTTTTGATTCTCTCATCTGAATGCTTACTGTACTTTACAGGTATCTTTTAAAGGAAAATATTTATTTTGTGCATAGATTGAAGGGATCACCTTGCATTTAAATCCTGTTTCTACTGTTGACTGTTGGCAAAGCAGCTTAGACACCATTTCTCGGTCTTTCTGAGCATGCTCTTCAGTAAATGGAAATTATCATAACAACATTATCTCGGGCTCAAGTGGAGCAATGCTTATGAAAGCAATAAATCCATCTAAGTAAGTGTCAGGAAATGTCCCTGTATTTCATATATTTTAATGTTTGAACCCACACAATTATTTATATATGGCACTAGTTAACAGAAACCATTTGATGTTGCCATGGGCAAAGAACTAATGTTTCAGGTACATTCATAAGCTTTACTTAAGATTCATCACAATCTTATAGATCAAATATTGTTATCACCCACACAAGGAAGCAAAATCACAAATTTGATATACTTTATCTTGATTGTCAACTTCATTGGATTAGGAGACCTGTAGAAAATGAATAAGACAATGTTCTGGGTACATCTGTGGATGTTTCCAGAATCAGCATATAAGGCAACAAATTGAAGGAGAACTATGGTAGGACTGTCACTAGGTAAAGTCCAAATTGGAATAAAATCAGACTGAGTAGCAAGTTGTAACCTTCTACAGGTATCTATAGGTGCTGCCATCACTTGGAAACATCTGACTCCAGTTTCTTTAGCCTTTCAAAGTGGGCTCATATTAAGCTCTTCATGGAGTTTTGGTATCAGGCTGGGATTAAGCAGTTACTACTTCAATGTACAAGCCACCATTATAAGACTGTTAAGTCAGTGTAACACACACATACACACACATATAAACATATCACTATTAATTTCATCTCTGTAGATATACAGACTAATAACTACTCTTCGACCAAAGGTAGCAAAGCTAGTAGAGTTCTGGGAAAGAATTCAAACTGTTGAGGTTCAATTATATAACTCCATAACCTTTTACTTTGACTACACTGTGACAAACTCCACAAGTAATCTGCCAACAGTTAAATGAAAGGTACAGTACTCTTTATACATATAGAAAATATGTTAGTGTTTTTATGTCATAGCAAATGAATAAACAAATCAAATTATCCATTGGGTTTGAAAATCTGTTAGAGAGAAACACAGAGAAAAATATGTATGTCATAATTCTGTAAATATCAAAAGAGTTAACTTTTCTTTCATCTCTTAAATTTACTACAGAAGAAACCAGGTGAGGCAACCTGATTTGGACTCACCCTTGCATTAAAACCTGGTTGCTTTAAAAGCTACATAGTAGAAATGCGGGCTTCTAGCCTTATCTGTGTAATGTTTGCTCATGGACACTACTAATGATCACATATACACAAGAAGCTCTGCCTACAATCTAGTGGAATAAGTGCTCAGTAAATGTTTGTTAACATTGTTAGTCCCAATGGATATCAAAGCTTCAGACATTGGAATTACTGCCTTCCGTGAACATCAGTCTCTGAATGTTTATATGGAAGATAGATCATGATCACAATGATCACTTCTAGTTGTAGTGATTTTTTGGTATAAGTAGATATCTGTGATGCAATTTCTTCTATCTGAAACCTGGCTTTTAGACTTTTCAATGCATGATGTTCTCTAAATGGTAAGAAAAAAGCACCCAGAGGAGCAGGATAAGAATGATAAACATGGCACTTACCTTATTGATACGATTAACCAGTCAGACAGACTAATGACAATGGGAGCTAGAGCAATTTTTCTGCCAGAAATGTTGTTCATCAGTCACAGATGTTAAATCCTCTACCTTTTAAAACACTATTGTTTTGAGGAGCCAAACAATCCTGCATATGCAAACAACTAGGACAGCTAATCCTTCATAGACAGATGGCATGTATTTGTGCTAGTGAGAAGCTAGAACATACAAAATGAATGGGAATGTTGAAATCAAATTTCAAATCAGTTTCTTTTTCTCAATTATAAAAAGTTTCATTGAATAGCTGTCAGTGTTTTCACCTTCCACAGTTCATTTTATTGGTTAGAAAAAAATCTGTCAGGAATATGACACATGTCTTTCTGCAAATTTATCTTAGAAGACCTGATTCGGCTTACGATAGAGTTTATTTTTAATCCACAATAGAGAAATCTACATGACTATGCCGAAAATGCAGTGGGACAAAAAGTAGCAAATGCTCTAATATTAGTTCACACACACACACACACACACACACACACACAAACACACACAGACACACAGAAGATGTGAAAGAGAAATTGATGAACTGATGAATTATGATTTGGAATCCTGTGTAGATATTGATATAGTAGTTAACAATTCAGTTATGGGTTAAATAACGTAGTTATTGTTTTAGGTATTAATAATATTTCATCAATTAAAAGAGATAAAACAAGCAAAAGCCTCATAAGAAGCCTCCATTCCACTGGTAGAAAGAAATTGAAGAAAATAAATACTAATAAGTGTAAAAACGACTGGTAAAATCATTCAGGCACAGTGACAGTCCCAGCTAATTGTAAGAATGAGTTGAAAAAATTATTTGAACCGAGACGTTTTTGACCAGCTTTGTTAACATAGTATCATGTTTTCTTGTGTCTCCTATTACCTCAGAAATCAAAGCAAAACTTAAACAGGCAGACAGACAGACAGACAGACTGACAAATAGACAAACTGTATGGAAAAAATGTGAGAATGAGTTCAAGATGAAGTGAGATTCAGCACAAATGCAGTAGAAGTTACATAAAGACTTACTAGTTGTGAGAATGGACATAAAGTAAAGGATTCTGTGTACATGACAGCAAATGTACATGACAGAGAAGATGGTTTGAGTAGATTTAGGACATATTTATAAGGTCTGGAGGAAGATTTTAAAAAATGAAACAAGAAGGAATATAAATGATCAGGATATAGAGGGAACAAAAACCCAGAAGAGGAAGGTTTTAGCAAATATGAATGAAGATTAGTCAAGGAAACGTTTTAAAGCAGGAAACCAGCACAGTCCAACTTGTGATTTCAATGTTAAGTCAGTTGTTAGAAGACCTGACTTGCCAGACTTTAGTCTTGGCATTATGGAAAGTATGTTACATAAATAAAAATGTTATAATAAATGATAGGATTCAATATGTGTTTTGTTCATTGGCTTTTGAACTCATAAACTTCAAAACTAAAGAATAACATTATAAACTTCTTGAGTTCTATCACTAAGCTAGAAGCAAAAATTATACTTATAATTATAGTCATTTCTTTCATAACAAGGAACAAGTATTTCTTTCACGAATCCAAGACCTATTTAGATTTTAGTACAAAGTGTTGATTGAAATTTAATTAGGGATCATGTATGTACTCCTGAGGATTCCATCAGGTTCAAGCCATACACATGAGAAGCTAGAACACTAGGAAATGACTCTCTGCTTCTTCCCTGGAACTCACTCAATATCTTCTCAAAATGGCTAAGGCATGTTTCAAAACCCTAACATGCTGAAATATTCTGAGGGAAAAAAATGCTTTGGAAAAAAAAAGTTCTCAAACTGAATTGCAACTTTGAAAGCAAAGTTCATTCTTACCTAGCCAATTATTGTATTCACCAACAATTTTTATTAAACCATACATACACTCTCTACTATGACCACTACATGCTTGATCTTAATTTAATCTTAACAGAAACCTTGAAAGGCAATTATTATTTCTTCTTCTTCTTTTAAAGGTCAGAAAAGTCATTGTTTTCTTTGAATCAGATGATTGTTGGTGAGTAATCACAGTGGTTCTTGAATATTTAGTTCTCCCAATAACCAGAAGATCCTATTTCTGTGTCAGTGTAAAATTCAAAGAAAAAATATATAGTCATTTGCATAGTAGCCTTTTGTCAGGGATATTGTATATGTGATTTTGAAAGTTATCCTGTTTTGACAAAGCAAACACATTCATGTAGTTTGAAAGGAGGAGTGGGCAAAGACTTCATCGATTTTGCTTGGTCTTCCTGAACTTCTCCCAACAATAATTTCCTCACTTGGAAATTGTTTCAGGGAAGAAGCTGAGGTTTATTGATGGTACCTACCTGTTGTCACCCTCTCTGGAGAAAAAGACTGTGTAGGTTTGAATGTTCCCTTTTGCTTCTGCAGGTGGACGCCAGCTCAAACGGACAAAGCGACTAGAAACCAAGACAGGGACCACATCTCTGGGAGCAGAAGGGAGGATGCTGGAGCTTGGGATGGCTATGAAAGAACAAGAGAAGAACATCAGAATTCTGGCACCACCAGGCATGACTCAGAACTGAACTATAGAGAATCAACGGACAAGAGAATCAAACAAGTCCTAATGAACGCTAACAAAGGAAATAATATCTGAAGCAGAATAAAGAATACATTTGAATTTCTTAGAATTATAAGAAGTGACTTCTCAATAATGTATATGATATATTGTATGATGTTTGAATTTTTTTCTATCCCTGGAATCTACAACACAAAGTAAAACAATACCAATACAGGTAAGTAGCAAGTATCAAGGAATAACATTTTGTAATGCAATTTTTAATGTTTAAAAGTCATTGTATATATGATGTGTATACAGGGGTAAGCATATACCATTGCACACAAATCAGAAGAAAACTGTGTATAGGGTGTCTTCATCTGCCTCTACAAAGTTCTGATAATGTAAAATTTTAATATATATATATATATATATATATATATATATTCTAATAGGTCTTGCTTTAGAAATATGGACTCAATAAAATATTACAAATGTATTATATTTCTTATAAGATCAAATGATGAAATATTTTGACCAAGAGAGGATAAGCAATATGAAGGCAGAAGAAAATATGTAAGTAATTTATTTCTCCGAATTCTTCCATGAACAAGGTAGGGATTAATTAAGTATATGAAAAAGCGAGTGAAAGAAAAATAAATTCATATGTCTATATTTGAAGAAATATTTAAAATTCAGAATATAAATGAGATATTTCCATATAAGATTATATTGGTTACAATTTGGTCAAAGTGTATCTATTAGCTTATTCAAGGGTTTAAAGCTGATCAAGGGCAAGGCCTTAGTCGCATAACGATCTAACAAATACACTTGACTGTTATGTTATTATTTTCATTACTTTAGAAGATGCAATTATATAGCATTATCACAAATAAGGAAGTCACCTGATATCAGGCAAATAAACATTTTCTCTGTCAAGAAAAGTTATAATTCTTTTAATTATGAGTTTCATTGAAAGGTGATTAACAAGAAAAACGACACAGAGCAACAGTTGGACACAAATGGACATGGGCCAATAAGATTCTCATTTAAATATTAATACTATAATACTTCAACATTCCACAGCATAAGCAAGGACTTCTGGGTAGGCATAAATGCCCCAGAAAGACAAGAACCACCTATCAATAATGAAAAAACCTAACTCATTCATAATTCAGCTATACTGTTTTTGATATACTTTGGGATATTTATATAATCTTGAGGACCAGAAATAATTAAAAGAAACAAATTGAGAATTGATGATGAATGCAGAACAAACTGATCAACATTGCCCCTATCTTCAGGCTTAGATGCTGGTCACACTAGTAATATCACTGTATACTCAACTTTATTGGATCCTAAAGACAAAATAGCTGATAAAGGGGCATGCAATAAGGACACATGTTCCACTATGTTCATAGCAGCCCTATTTGTAGTAGCTAGAAGCTGGAAAGAACCCAGGTGTCCCTCAACGGAGGAATGGATACAAAAAATGTCGTATATTTACATAATGGAGTACTATTCAGCCATTAGAAACAATGAATTCATGAAATTCTTAGACAAATGGATGGAGCTGGAGAACATCATACTAAGTGAGGTAACCCACTCTCAAAAGATCAGTCATGGTATGTACTCACCGATAAGTGGATATTAACCTAGAAACTTGGAATACCCAAGACATAATCCACATATTAAATGATGCCCAAAAAGAACGGAGGAGTGGCCCCCGGTTCTGGAAAGACTCAGTGCAACAGTATAGGAGAATTCCAGAACAGGGAAGTGGGAAGGAGTAGATGGAGGAACAGGGGGAGGGAAGAGGGCTTATGGGACTTGTGGGGAGTGGGGACCCAGAAAAAGGGGAATCATTTGAAATGTAAATAAAAAATATATCAAATAAAAAACAAAAGAAAGAAAGAATGGAAACCAGCAACCTTGGTAAAGAAGAGGTTGGGTGGGGACAGGGGGCTCTCCAGAATGCACCAGAGACCTGGGAGGTGATGTATTTATTTTTTAACTGTTTCCCAGTGACTCCTTTCTCTTGGCCTTTAGTAAATGTATGTAGGTTAACCAGTAAATTATAAAATAAATAAATAAATAAAAGAAAGAAAGATGCTCTTGGTATAGGGTTAGGTGCATCTTCTCTGACTGAACCCAGACCTAGCTGTCCTCTGCTGTATGTGTTAGGGACTTCATATCAGCTGGTATATGCTGCCTGGTCAGTGGCTCAGCTCCTGAAAGATCTCAAGGGTTCAGGATAATTGAGACAACTGGTCTTCCTACAGGATCACCCTCCTCCTCAGCTCCTTCCAGCCTCCCAAGAGGTGAGAAATTTCCTTAGTTGAGATTCCTTCTTCTTAGATGCTTGCTTCATGTTGACATGAAGCTTTCCAGCACAGTGCATATACCAAAATATCACAATGTATTTCATATGTATACATAGCTAGTTTTCAATAAAATATAATATTATTGATATGTAGTTTTCAACTGAATAGGAATTATCTGAAGACAGAAGTACTATCAATGAGTAATCTGTTAGTAGAGACATAAAAATTCCTTAAGATCTAAAAATGCACAACTGTACTTTACTGTAGAGAATCCCTTAATTTATTGGAGGAATTAGTAACTGCTGCTTATAGACAGTGCTCTGCAATACTTACAGTTGAAAAATGGATTTACATATATTTGAGTCACTTATAAATTCCAACATCATTCTCTTCCTAATTATGGTCTGTTGGTAAATGCATAATTCATCTTTGATGGATATGTTTATTTTTATTGTTCAGCTTCCTGAATCAAGAAAATGTTTCATCTTGACAGATGATTTCTAGCTTCAAACTACAAACAATACAAATGTCTGTACACAATTCTTTTTTAATGGAATGAAAAAATAGTTTATTCTGGAGCAATTTTGAGTGACCATGTCTAGGAAATAGAGATTTAGTTTAGCCCAAATTTCATGTTTGAATGTGAAAGCAGTTCCACAAAATTTTACAGTTTTACAGATAAAAGAAAGTCATAAATCAAGATTAGTTTAAAATGCACTGCCAAGAACATCAGAGAAGTGTGTATAGCAAATTTGAGGAAGCTATTCTGCAGACCCAAGATGTGATCCAATGATATTCTTACCTTTTGGATTATTGGAAGCTAGAAGGCTGCTAAGTTAATAGATTTGAAAACATGACTATCATTACTCACAGGTTGTTAGTTCAGTTACAGAACAGGGCAAGGAATGGCTGTTGCAGATGGTGAAAACTAGCCCAAGTTAAGGTAACTCTTGGACCTGCAACATTCTAAGCACTCCATGGTACTGAAAGTCTAATCAGCCAGACAGCCTCAACAGACACAACTTCTTTTCAGTTCTCATGCACAATTCTCACTGTTGGGTAACATCACACTCAGTGGATGTGGGTACTGCATATTATTTATTAATGATTACAAGGTACCTCGTGGCTTCAATGGCTTTTTCCTGGGAACTGATGTCTATGAGGCGAAATAATGGGAAGACAATGCTCTTCAGGAGCAAAATAGCTGATAAAGGGAATTAAGAAGTATGCTCTTGGTATAGTGATTGCTTCAAAAGTCCTATATGTAACCATTGGAATACAAGCAAGATAGTTCAATGAATACACATAACTATAAATATGAGAAGCTATATAGTCAGTCTTGTTAAAATATATAAAATTTGGCGATTTTTGTATCTTTATGTCATCTGTAATCCTCACTTTATATTAAGTGTTCTTGATTACTTAATTTTTCAGGTTTTTAATCTGTATAACATGCAAATGTTGTGTCATATACAGGGAGTACAGATCCAGATCATAATGGCTAATATGTACACTATCTCTGAGCTGGCTTTTGCAGACTATTTTCTCTACTTCTCTCTGTTTTCTTTCACTTTGTGCAGGTCCAGCTGAGTTTGTTTTCCTGCTGGGAATTAAACTGGTTATCTGTGAGATCCTTTTAAGTGTAGAGAAGGGGAGGTGTCTCACTTTCCAATGATTTGAGAAACATTTTCTATGTGATATGCTTCCCCATTACATAAAGTTGTAGAGATTTTATAGAATGACAGGAAGCTTTCAAGTTATTTCTACATCCACAGATCTTTTGTTTACTTTTGGTATGTTAAAAAATACTAGAGAATTAAAATATTTGGAATAAATAGAAAACTTTGCTACAAGTTAGTCAGTCTGTTAGAAAAAATTTGTGGGAGGAGGAGAACCGATTGTCATATGATAGGCAGTATCTTTCTCGAGAGCAAAGTAAAAGAAAGATTCACCAAATCTCCCTGTTTTCTGCATGACAGACATTTTAAAGTCGTACAGAGAAACCAAATTTTCTCCCTTTTCTCAGTTTGCTTCTACCCCTGGATCCTTTCTTCTAGTTGTATCTAATTTAGATATATACCACTCAGCAAGTCAGAGTTTATCATCTAGTCCCAACTTCCATATTTGCTGCATTTAGGATTTTCCCAATGGACCTAACACACTCAGACACACACTGTTGCACTCAGTGTTAAGTATTTATCCCTGCCACGTCCTTGCTCATCCAATCCATCACAAGTGTCTCCTAGCGACCAGACCTTCCTGTAATTCACCTTCCTCTAGCACATACCCTGTGCAGCATCCCGAGTAAGCTTATACAAATACACACTTGGTCATATGACTCTACTGCTTATTTGTCCTCCATATCTTTTTTTTATCCCAGGGCAAATTTCAAATTTCACTGTCCGCTTGCTCTTTCAGCTCATGCTTACAATTTGCCTTTGCTTAAGCTTCCTCCACCAAAGTAAAAGGGGGCTTAAGACTGTACACATTGTTGGGGAAGAAATCACCGGCACACCAGTGTGGAAAGCACTTGCTAAGGAAAACAGAGCAGAAAAGGGATGCTTAAGGAATGACGTATGTAGGACCTTAAGTGTAGGTTGTGACTGCAGTGGAGTCACCTCATTGAATGGAGAGGTGACAAAATACGAGCAAAGAACAGAAGCTTTCTGAATGCACAGTGATCAAAAATTAAATCAAAGTCAAATGTGAGATGACTCTGAGGTGTTTCTGGCCGTATGAGGAGACTGTAATCAGGGAGTTGACTGCACCCTTTTATTCTGAATGAACAGCACACACACTTTGTCCTGTGCATGGTCCCATGCTGTGCAGGGTCAATGAAACCTACTGGAAGCACTTCAGCTCAGACTTGAGACTACTGGATATTCAGAACAGCATACTTTCCCCCCAACACACACATAGTTTTATGCTCTTAGATCTGTAATAGTTTAATTGTATGGAACAAAGATAATATTTTCCTGCAGGTCGTTACTCAACATTTAATTATCAACATAGTATATTTTGATTTTGGTTGTTAAGGCTGGTATTGTTTTTAATCCCTGCTTGATTTTCTGACTTGTGTTTCATTTTTGAAACTAAATGAATTTTGGCTTGAAATTAGGAATTTCAACAATTTCTGAAATGGCCTCAAACTTCTGCCACTTAGTATGACCTACTTTTCAAGGTGGCATTCTCAATGATCATAACTATAAAATCAAATCAAAGATCATATTTAAAAGCAGATTCTTTGTGTTCTGCAGAATCAGTTAACCAGCCAAAATTTAAATCTTTTCATCAATATAGACAAGTATGGCCAATTTTTTTATATAGAGACTTGCTTTCAGGGTATCTTCCATGTATACCAATATTTTTGTAATATACTGTTATTTATGATTTGTTGTTAGTAACTTTGACTCATGTGCCATATGTTTTCAGGGTCACATAAAATCTCTAGTTTGGAATGAGGGACATCAATAGGAAAATGAAGATGACATAAGCAGACTGTCGACCCCTAGCACATAGTATGCCAAGGAATCCCGAAAAGCATGTGCTCACTCTGGAATCTGTAGTGAAGTTCTAATGCCAAATGAAGACACTAAATGAGTTATCGAGCTGATATTAATTGTAGAAAATGCAGAGGCCATCCCATGGGAGATTCTGTAACTTGCCACAGAATATGCTCAGGTGATAACCATTCTTAAAGAAATAAACACAGGTATCATGTCTTTCTTTTTCTTCACTGCCTTTATTTGAAGAAGATTCTGGAAAGCATTTTACCTCTTGTTTAATTGAAACATATGCTCCTGTGGATGTTAACATGCCTTTGGGGCAAGGCTTGTATGTATGCACAGAAGACAATGGTTATTATCTCTACCTGTATTTGCACCCTTTGTTCTAGGAGTAGAGAGGAAGAGGTTGGTGATTGGATAGACCTGTTGTGCTTGTTGAGACAATAGGAGATTTTTGTTTGGGGTTTTTTGTTTGTTTGTTTGTTTGTTTGTTTGTTTTTTGATGCTCATATTCATCCTTTTCTATTCCCTGTTCGACCTCAGGCTCTGCATAGTGTAAGTTAAGCAGTCTCCACTCTTCCACATTGGATAGCACCATCTGCCTACTTTGCTATTAAGTATATTCTGCCCTCCCGCCATTGGGGAAAAGCACCCCCTAAGTGTTTGTAAAGCATGAAACAAGCAGATTTTATTTTATGATGAATGTCTAAAGGTAAATAATGAATAATTCTATTTAAAAGTCTGGCAAGTAGTCAAAAACTATTGTCTTAAAATGAAACCCAAGTACAAAGCAAGCCTGTCCTAGTGGAATGGATAAAAAAGGAGTCAGTGTCTCAGGACAGTTAGCAACCACACACTTGCTTACTGTCAGTCAGGGTATGCTGTTAGGTTTTAGACCCAAGTACAAGGGACTGAAGGACATACTTTACATACCAAAGCAGACCTGGCTTCCAGGTTCTCCCAGCATCCCTCAGTCCCTACCAAGTACATTCCAGCCCTTAGTCTGGTTGACCTCCCCAACCCCAGAGGCTCTTCCCTATATAACCCAGATGTTGGTGTTTTTTTCTTTTTTGTTCTCTCTCTCTCTCTCTCTCTCTCTCTCTCTCTCTCTCTCTCTCTCTCTCCTTCCAACTTCCTCCTCCCTATCTCCTTCCCTCCCTCCTTTCTTCTGTTCCTTTTCTTCTCCTTTTCCATGGACCTTTCTAGCCTCAGTCCTTGGGGCCACTTCCCAATAAACCTGCATTTAATATAATTTAATCTGGTTTGAATTGTTTCATTTACCAGTAGAGAAATCACTTAGCACAGACAAGAAGTGCCTTTTCAGAATTCAATATGGAAAACTGCTTTCCACTTAAAACTACACATATAATTGACCTGGACATCGCAATTTCATTACGAACTTAAAAATTAACCAATGATTTCTTCTCAGCAAATCTGTCTGCAATCATTGACAGCACACAACTCAAAACACAGGGCCTCTTCATTTATCAATTTTAGGAGCATGAATAGAATTACTTAGTAAATGCTTTCTGATAACTCTTTTCAAATGTGATTAATGATAGGTTTAAAATTTTCATAAAAGTTTTCAAGAAGCTTTTATATATATATATTACATATATAATGCATATATATTTTCTTGATAAAATATATAATTATTGATATATTATATATTATATAATATTGTATATTTTATATATTATATGTATAAATAGATTCTTGGAAAAGTATATGAACATTTCAAAAAATTATGAGGGGAGACTTCAAATCTTTTGCCTACAAAGACAATTTACTTCCCCATGACATCATCAGCAAAATTAAGTTGGTTTTTCACTCATGCCAGTGAGGAATGCAGTGAGAGTGTTCACACAGGGAGATGTTCTTTTCTCCTTTGGCTGGGCTTCTGGAGTTTAGTCAGCTGGTCCAGACTTAGATGATATAGACAAAACTGAGAACAGCAGGATGCACAGATATTTTTCTCCCTCTGTTTAAAGAGTTGTCATATGAAAAGGATGGATACCTTTTTTTTTTTAAACAAAGAAATAGCTCCTTGCATTCTACAGGGGAATTAATTTTACCCAGTGCTAATCCCCCATGCTTTCTTTCCTCAGCAACTTCTCTTCAAATAAGGTCTTAATAAGGAACCAATCAGAACCCTTTCACTGCTCTGAGAGGCCTAATCTCTTGTCTGGCCCTAATCTCTCTGGCCCATTACTGTTTCCATGGTTACAGCTTCTTTATCTGTTGTCATAGAGAGGAAGAAGTGAATTTGCCATAATCTAACAAAATAGTCTTTCTCTTTTACGAACACTTTAAAAAAAGATTAGCAAAAATCAAGTGGTTAGGATGATTTCTGAAGTTAATTACATATGTAAAAAATGCTTTTAATATAAAAAAAATGAGATTTTTATGTCCAAAGCTTTAGTATGGTATTGAGTTAATTTTTCTTTAAAATCTTAGTCTTTGAGGCTCCAGGTATATTTTTTCATTGGCAAATTTAATATATATGTTTGGAAACCCATTTATAAATCTGGGCAAGCCCATATTGTCCAAATACTGGCAGAAGCATGTGGTTCCTGAGGGCTTTTTGCTCAACTGAGTAATCAGTTGCTGTGATTTTTTGTTCAATGAGGGACTCAGTGTGATAACCAAACGCATGTAGACAACATCTAATGGCATATCACAACAGTAAGCATTTTCATTTCTTTAACATTTTTCAATTTTTTGTTTTGGGAAGTGACAAGCTCATCTTTTCTACTGCTTTATAAGGCATTCGTTAATTACTTGTGTATTATAGATAATGCACACATTGCTGAATATTAACATTTATTCTACTCTTGTGAATGACTAGTGTCATTTCTTCCATCTCTATTCTGTCTCTCCTTTTTACCCTTCCATACTCTCTAAATTACTACCTTTTCTCCATTTTGTTATTTTAATAATTTTCAAAAAATTATGTGTATATATTGATGCTACACAATCCTATATAAATATACAGTTTTAGATACACACTAATGTGTATGCATATCAAAATGAGAAGTAAATGTGTGGTGTTTTCTGGCATTTTTCATGTTATTTTTTGAGATATGGTCTTTCATTGGACAAAGGTTACCAATATGGCTCTACTGTCTATGAAACTAATCTCAGATTTCTTCTTGACCCTGCCTGCCTAGAAGTAGGACTACAGATACTTCCTTTCATGCCTGGATTTACATGGTTACTAGAAATTCAAGCTCAAGTTCTCACTTCTGTGTAGCAAACACAGAAGACTTATCCTCAGACCTTATGAAATTAATTACAAGTGTATCCTAGCTTAATTCCATATATGTAGCATTTATAACCATTGGGCTATTTCACTTAACATAAACTTTTGCAGTTCATTCTACAATACAGCAAGTGTTAGCATCCAGTTTCATAGAGTGTAACACTTTGAATAGATAACCCATTTCTTTTTTCATTCACCTATCAAGATCTACCACAGTATGTGATAGGCTATATCAATTGAGGAGTACAGGTATATTTTTGATATACTTATTTAATTTTCTTTGGTGACACCAGGTAGTGGGATAGGTGTATCACACAGCAGTGCTATTTTTGAGGATCACCCATACTTTTCTCCATAATGACAACACTAATTTACTTCCCTTTCTCCATATCTCTTTTTAAAAAATAAATTTTGCAGTTATAATATTATTACATAATTTCTCTTTCCCTTTCTTCTTTCCATTCCCTATAAACCTTGCTCTTTTTAATCCATGGTTTGTTTTTCTATTACTTGTTTGAAACATATCTATCTATCTATCTATCTATCTATCTATCTATCAATTTATCACGTATATAAATATATATATGATATATATATATATATGATAATACCTTAAATTAAATATTAAGTAACTTTTTGAATGTTTTCAAGGCTGACCCTCTGGTATCAGATAATCAGTAGGTATGCTCTTAATTTCTCCAACTCTCAGAATTAGCTTCTTTGTAATTTTTTGTACAGTATAAATCTTGCACCTAATGTTCAAGGAACATTGTAGAAGAGAAGGCAGAAAGATTGTAAAGAGCCAGAGAGCCAGCCAGTTTGGTGTGAGATTGTCTTGTGAAAATTGCAGAAGCTATATCAATGAGGTCTCAAAAGCTGACTGCCTAAACATGTTCTGACCAAAGACACCTATATATGTACTAATATAGGAAGGAAATAAACCAGGAGGTCTTCTCCACATTTTGACAATGGTTATCTTATTTTGTATATTTAAGAAACTCTTTTCAGATGTGGATTTTCATCGAAGGGCAATAAAATATTTTGGGAACATATATTATGTAATTTTAAGAGGATAAGAAGTGTGGTTAATTTCCTACAAGGTATTTTTATTCTAAATTTTCAGATAGATATTTTGGGAATATAAGTATTTTTTTCACAATAGTTTTTATTATCTCCCTAAAAGTTTATAAAGTTTATTCTAATGATAAAGAAACAATTCTGTGGATTAAACTATGTTGTATGTAAAATTTCTTTGGTTATAATGAATTTAATTTGTAAAATCAACTATTAGCCCATTCAATATTCATTGAAGAATCCTTTTTGCAAACTACTACATTAAAAGCTTATAACTGTGTCTTCAGAGACTAAAGAATAAAGTTGCTAGACAGTTCTGTGCATAGATATCACAAAAAGGACCTATAATCTCCTTCTCACCTCTGTACTGTACTGTTCACATCAGCCCTGCTTTCTGTTCTTTTAGATAGTGTCATCCTATAAACAATCTGTAGATACGCCAAATATCTAGGAGCTAGAGTTGAGGTATCTACAGAGGCCTCTTCCACAGATTTTGTTTTTGTGCTTACTCTCATTGTAGAGGAATATTAATCTGGTAACATGGCTGGTCTGGCAAGGTATAGATCTCCTGTGTCTATGTGATCCAATTTAAATGACACACCTTTAAGCTTTCTGACAGAAACATAGATATGTTCTTAGTTTTTAATTTTTTTCTTTAATCTCAATGAAGTCTTTATTCTCAACCAAGGGAGGTAAAAAGAGTTTGTAGAAGGAAGCAGCCATGTTTGAAATTGATGTGCAATTGAGGGGAAGATAAAGTAATGAATTAGAGAAAGCTTTGACAGAGTGATTCAGGGACAAGATACTCCCAACTTTCACTGAACATACAGGAAAGAGAGGAAACAAGAGAACAGAAGAAGAGAGAAAACAGCAGGAGAGAGAGAAACAGTAGACGAGAGAAAACAGCAGGACAGAGAGAGAGAAAGAGAGAGAGAGAGAAGAAGGAGGAGGAAGAGGAGTAGGAGTTGGAGGAGGAGGAGGAGGAGTAGGAGTTGGAGGAGGAGGAGAAGGAGGAGGAGGAGGAAGGGAGGTTGCAGGTGAAGATAGGATGATTTAGAGAATGAGAAGAAGCCAGAAGATTAGATCCAAATGCCAGAGTTGACGTCAAAGGGAGCAATTCGGTGAGAAGCCAGTTCGATTCAGTCAGCTTGTAGAAGAGTGAGAACAGGAACAGTTGAGTTAAATGAGCCAGGATCTTATTGTATAACCTAGGTTGGCCTGAAATTTCCTTTGTAGCTCAGGCAGCCTCAAGCTAATAATCCTTCTGTCTAAGCCTCCCTAGTTCTACAATTACAGGTGTGTCCTAACATGCTCTGCCTGTTTAACTCTGTTCAATTTACAATGAATGATCATTCTTAACAAAATAAATATTAAGCAATAAAGAAAATGTAGAAAGGGTGAGCTTATTCAGCAGGAAGGAGGCTTCCTGCTGAATTAGACAGTTATTGAATTAAATCATGCAGGTAAAAGATTTAATGCTCAGTAATTGTTTCTGATTATGCTTAGTTCCACAAATCCCCATATAATGTTTTATATACTGTAGCCTGAGCAAGATATCCTTCTTATACTTTATTGGTTTAGCTTTCATACCTCCTTCTTTATTTAGGTTGTATGTTTCTCCAATCAGCTATTAATTTATTTAGGTTTCTCCTTTTTAGGTTTTTGTGGGACTATCATGAGATGAAGATCTATCTAAACACACCTTGCACTATAATGATATTTTCATTTAATTGCTATTTTATTTGATACCCTATGTCAAATTATAATGTAGGTTAAAGTAGCCTACTTTGTTCATTTACCACTTTTATCATCCAAATTTTCAATGTACATTAATTACTAATCATTTTCTAGACTTCTAGGATATTATTTGAAGTTGCACAAGTGAACGACTCTGCCCATTTGTGAGATAATTTGACGTCATTTAGATTTAATTAAGCCAACATTTGAGAATGTACACCTCACTGGAAGGCCCAAGGTTTACAGCAATCTGTTTATGCAAATCATCATTAATCTGAAAACAAACTACAAATCCAATCCAGTCACTGAACCAAGAGAAATAGCAAGATTGCAGGCTTATCATGAGAATGACTATTTTTTTCAACCAAATGGACAAAGTGTGATATATTTCAACCTGCTCTGAAAAGCCACTTCAAAAGCATCATTGCATGGTCATATTTTCTATAGTATAAAATGCTTTCTTGTAAAGGCACAAAAGGAGCTGGAGAATGTGTCTTGGGTTGATCTGTAAATCCAGAAAATGCCCTGAGTGTTGATATAGGTATGGATTCCTAATCTTAGGACTGTTCTTCAAAGGACACTTCCAGGAGAAACTGTGATCCTAAAAAAAAAAAAAAAAAGAGTCCCTGTGATCATAAAAAGGGCTAAGCTGGTGAAAAACCAAGGAAGGATTTTCATATCCATAGCAGTAGCTATACTTTTAAATTTTGAATTTTTATTGAAGAAAATGAAGATTGATTAACTGGTGCACTACTCTATGTTTCTTTTTTCCTTTCTTTTTCTTTTTTTCTCCATTCCATGCATTTTAAGCCTAAAAATACATAGATATACATAGATATGCATTTAATAATTCTCCTATTTCCATGGGGCTTATCTAGGAAGAATGTGTTTTGAACAGTTTACTCATTATGCAAATGTAAATATGCCTACAAGCATGGATAGGTTGTCAAAGATCTCTCTCTCTCTCTCTCTCTCTCTCTCTCTGTGCATGTGTGTGTGTGTGTGTGTGTGTGTGTGAGAGAGAGAGAGAGAGAGAGAGAGAGAGAGAGAGAGAGAGAGAGAGAGCACGCACATGTGTGCTCACTTGCTTTTGTCTAGTAAACTTCAGTGACAAATTATAGCATCTGGATCTTTCCTCCAATGCTGTGTCTCAGGCCAGAGTTTCTTTTTTCTGATTATTACTTGCCACATATAAATTTTAATCTAGATTTGGCAAGTGGTGCTGAGAAATGGATTTTGAATACAACGTAAAGAAGCTACCATACTATTTATATCCAACTAATGGCTATTGCTGTCTTTGCTTCTCCTTATATATAAGAAGCCTGCTTCTAGTGGTACAGTTGTATAATCATGGGTGTCATGAAACCTGTGAACCCTATAGAAACAGTGTAAGAATAAGTTGACCTCAATTTAATGGGTAAAGTGCATTATAGACAAGGGTTCTGCCATATATAAGGACAGTACTTAATCATCTCCATATGCATTTCTCTTTCATTTATCAGGTTGCAAAGCAAAGAATACATTTCTAGTATTTCATTTGTCCACATTATCATTACACATGTCTGTTTCTATAAGAGATTATTTTAAAAACTGTTTTACTCTACACTTTCCGTCTGTCACTATTCCTGGTTTTCTAAATATACCGTTAATCATCTCTTATCAATGTCTTTTTCTGTCATCTTTCCTCAGCCACAGCGTTGCCAAGCTTCACAAAATCCCTAGCACCTTGCCTGCCCACTCTTTCCCTTGAGAATTTGTATTGAATTTCAAGTCACTGTTTATCCTTTTCAATGCCCAGTGACCCCGAATGTGCCATTTCAGTACCCCTCTGTCACCAGAGCTTCTCTGGGGAAAAAGTCTGACAAACCATGACAGGTCCCCTTGCCTCCCTCATGTGTATTTTTTTCATCCAGCATCTCCTACAGCCATATGGTGTTTTGTGACCAGCTGCCTTGTGATCCTGTTCTCTGTCCATGATGAATATCTAAACACATAACAGAGGACATATCCGGTTGGCTATCCTGAGAAGCAGTGCTCTCAGATACTTTTTTTGGCAGAGGGCAGGAGTAATGAGACAGTGTTAAAGTGAAATACTGGACACTTCCTTTAACTAAAAATACATGCCAGGCAGTAGTGGCACAGACCTTTAATCTTGGGAATCAGAGGCAGGTGGATTAATGAGTTAGAGACCAGCCTGGTATACAGAGTGAGTTCCAGAACAGCCAAGGCTACACAGAGAAACCCTGCCTAGAAAAAAAAAAAGAAAAAAGAAAAGAAAAAAGTAAAAAAAAAAATAAAAATAGAAAGACAGAAAGACAGACAGGCAGACACAAAAGAAGGAAGGAAGGAAAAAGAAAGAAAAAAGAAAGGTAGTACAAAAGGAAAGAAAAAAGGAAGGAAGGAAGGAAGAGAAGGCATTAATTCTAGAAACTACTATGTTAAACAACTAGAAATACCAAGAAAAGTTCTTAATGGAAGACAGTGAAATTTAAGCAATAACAGCCAAAGCTTAACCACTCCCTTTTAGTACTCTGAATAAATACCTTTAAGAACCACTTTTACTATTTTAGTATTCTAAGAAACTAAAAAGAAAAAAATATGCTTCAATCGCATTTGATAGCTCAGAGATTTCTGCTAATGGAATCTTCCCAACTTAGCCAAGAGATTTTCATTTACGTTTAAACTGATTTATTTGAGAGCATGGTGAAGCTTGAGTTGGAAATGGGGCTGTTTTTCACTTTCTCAGTCACTCAGGAGGGCAGGCTGACTGAACGCTGTGTTTCTGTTGGACAGAATGGTGTCGGGTACAAGAGTCAGCAGAGCACACCCAGAATTCAATGGTGCGTCAGACCATGGAGATTCAGGGAGCATCTGGGGGCATTGTGCTCATTGTCAACCCTATGATGTTGCTCCATAAATTTTTAATTTGGAGCAAATTAAAGGGAAACAAAAGTAAAGTCAATAAACAAATATATCATTCCAATTAGAGGGAGTTTTAAAACTTTTCATTTAAATATATATTAGCATGTTTGAAGTATAAATAGAAAGGAAGTACATTAGGATATTTTCATATATTTGCATAGTGTGTTTATACCCTTTGCTACCCTGTTTTCTCCTTCTCACTCCTGTTAAAACCTTTTCTTTCTTCTTTATGTGACAGAGAGTTAATATATTTTCTTCAGATTTCACAGTAGTGTGGGAGTGGGTGAGGGAGGGGATACTGACAGAGGCATGCATATTTTACCAATGCTACCTCACTGAAAATGTCCCTCCCTCCCCTATTAATATTTCCCTTTGTGTAAATCCTCAAGGAATTATGGAGAACCATAAATTCTTCACATTCCATGTTGGCCTCAATCTTGTGAGGATCTTAGGCAAATAATCAGAGCTTCTGTGAACTCAAAAGTCAACCACAGTATCCCGCAGGGAAGTCAGAGTTCTCTAATGCTTGGGCTCCTGGCTGGGGCTCTTGCATTCTTTCCATCCCTGCTTTTCCTTTTTCATACCAGGCAGGACTTCTCAAATTGCAGGCTTTTGGCCAAACAGTTTTATTGTTATTCTATATGAGACAGAAACAGGTAGAGACTGATGTACCAGGATCTCTTCTGAAAAGCAGGGTTCTGTGCCAGTGGTGGCTCAGACCTCAACTGATTGATCAATTATACAAATTTAGCCTTTCCTTTTCTACAAGCAAAGTGAGAAAAAATGACAGAAAAATTGTAAAGCAATAAATAAATAAATATGTAAATAAATAAACCATATAATAAAAATAAATAAACTAAAATGACTCTGGCCAGGGAAATGAGTTGTCTAACTGCAGGTCTTTGCTTCTATGACCCCAGCTGGGATAGACCAATGCAGGAACTGCACATCCTGCCTCTGTGTCTGAGTTCACATGTGCATGGATTCTGTTGATTTAGAGAACTTTGTTAACTAAATTTGACCTCAGGTGTTTCCCTACTAAATATAGCCAGGAGTCCACAGAGACCATAATGTGTCCTTTAAGGAAATACATCTAGGAGTAACTAGAAAATAAAAGAAACAAGAAACAGGTGAATCAGAGCAAGCATCTAACATTAGCCACATCATATTAAAAATCTGAAAATTCTCTCCTCCTGTGTCTAATTCTCTGAAATGCTGGCAATGGATGAGAAATCAGTGCACTATTAAGAATGTTAACTTTGTACTCCTGCACAATTAACTTGTGGCCTCTAAAACACTGGCATGTTTAGCCTTGTCCATGTCCATGGTAAAAGCATCTTCAGACATTCTGTTATCCCTAGTCCCTGAGATTTTATGAAGAGATGGGAATTTGCCTCATAATAATAAAAGCCTCACACTGTTGTCTCAGTGTTGGAAACAGAAAAAAACCACCTTGAAACACATTCAGGTTCAAAGAGTCTACGGAGAGCACTGCTGATACTCATACACATGGTCAAAGTAAAAAGAGACAGATGGAGAATGTTGCAAGAAATGCAGAGTAGGTTCATGGTGACTAAATGCAAGGATACACCCAAGATTGGAATCTCAGAGAAAAAAGACAGTAATACAGCAATACCTGGTAAATGTTGGCAATAGAATATTGAAGATAGTCTACTTTATACCACCAAGATGACCAATCCTGACCTCTTAGTTTCAACAGATTATATTGTGATGTGAGATGCTCACAACAGAGAAACATCAGGGGCTACACATACAAAAGTTGTCATATATATTAAACTATCCTGTAAGACTAAAGGTGATCTATGTTATAAGGATAAGGAAAATCCTGCCATCCTGGGGGGCAGCTGAATATCTGTCCTAATGCTTACAGCTGTGATTTACTTTTAAATGCACAGGAATAGCCCTGAAGATGCAGAAAAAGCTCACCTATTAGCTTTGCATCATATCATTTTGTGTGAAAAGTAGAAATGAAACAAATGCAATTGAATAATTCGTAAGTTTACAGTGTTATTTCTGGATGCCAGCTAGATCATCTACCGACCAAAGGGAACAGATAAATCCTGGAGAGCTGGAAGAGAAGTAAAATGTTGCGTCCAAAAGCAAACCAAAGAGATAAAACACAGAAACGAAACCATCGGTCTGAGAAGTATCATCATTCCAGGGCACCCTAACCCGGGATGAGGCTTTTTATTTCACTGGGCATTAGCCTGGCTGTGTGCCTACTTTATTTCATCCTAATGAAAAAGGTGCTGGATCCCAACTAGATCTCCATTTCACATATTTTTGGCTTAGGTTGTGAGTGTGAAAATAATAAAGACTTCATGGTAAGCAAATCAGTTATGTGTTTAAGTTTGTGTGTGAATTCCCGAGCATGTAGACATTTTAGGGATTACTGCAAGAGATAGAAAATTGGGATGAGGAATCAGCACTATTATTTAATCTTAGGTGGTTGGGTATTCCTCAGGCTTTCCTGAGAAAGCCTGGAAATCTTTTAAAGAATGAAAAGCAAAAGAAGGATATATTTTTTTTTGCTGTAATAAGTCATAATTAAAGGTGGGGAATTTCCTTTGTCTAAACACACATTTATGAGGATGAAAGCCGAAACGAAGGCAAGACAAATTGCTCAAGGAATCTAGATAACTAAGAGCAGAGATTGTAATAAAGATTCATATTTCAATGACTCAGATGGAAACACTAGCTAGCAAATCCATAGAATCAAGACAGTTAAAATAGTGTTTCCAAATTTAAAATTTCATGTGTCACAGCGTATTCTTCATGCTAATGCATTAAAAGAAAAAATGAGAACTAGTTCTGGCTAATATTTGTTGCTGTTGTTTTGAGGGAGTTATATAACTTCCTATATAAATTCAGGGTCCCCTTACCTCTGCCTCCATTATGCTACAATTGTAGGCATGTACCATTATGGTCAGCTTAACTAGGAGAATGTTTATTCATTTGTGTCTTCATTTGTTTGTTTGTTTTGGGTACATAGAAATTGAACCCAAAGCCTTGTGCTTTCTAGGCAGCTAATCCACTAAGTAGACTGGCTTTCACGTGGATATTTGTGATTCTGTAAAATTTGTGAAAAACATTCTAGCTAGATTCTTTTGTTCTCAGAACTCTGTCACATCTCTGTCTTTTAAGAATTACCATAAATAATTATGAATTTCTCTCTTTGTGTGCACTAAATCAGAGACAGTGGAAATTATTTATCATTTCATGTATTGAAGACCAGAAAACAAAAGCACTAGGCACTTTAGCCATCACTTGTCTTTCTGATAACCATGTCTGAAGGAGGAATGAATACCTCAACAGTTGAAGTGTCTAGAAGAATCCGATGGGAAAGAAGCTTACCAGGTTCAAGCTGTATAAAGAGTTTCACTGGTCCACATGGCATCAATGGCAAATTTGGGAATGTGTATTAAAAGTGTTATAACTTACACAAATAGTTCATTAGAGAAGACTCTGTGCCATTTTCCTTTGGATGTTTTATGTGCTATGTAATATATTCTTATAGCACAATACATTATTATACAATAGCATAATAAATCCTTCTAAGTTCTGAGTTGATCCTTTAGATGCATAAGAATCATTTAATGAATCAATGGCTACTTACTATGTACTTTTTATTTTTATATATCTTTTTAAAATTCTCTTTCTGGGGCTAAAGAACACATATCACTAGAGAGTGACAATCTCTTATGTTACCTCTATATGAAGTAGCCTTTATGTAAAATTACATTTTCATTTCTTCATTGTGTTAAATAGTTTTTTCAATATAAATACCTACTTTTTTGTTTTGTTTTGTTTTATAAAGAAAACCTTGTGGTCCAGTTTTTAAGTATAAATATGCTTTAGATCTTTCATGGTCATAAGAAGAAGAAAACCAAACTGCCAAATCCTATCTTACAGCCTCAGAATATTAATGAAGTTCTGTTGATTTGGTGGGTATTTGGTGTTTATTTAAGATTGTGGTTTTCAACTTTCCTAATGTTGGGAGCATTTAATACAGTTCATTATCTTGTGGTGACCCTTTCATACAGTTCATTATGTTGTGGTAACCTCCCCCAACCATAAAATTATCTTGTTGTTTATTCTTAACTGTAATTTAGCTACTGTTATGAACTGTAATGTAAATATCTGATGTGCAGGATACTGGATAAGAGACCCACAAAGGCGTTGGAATCCATAGGTTGAGAACCACTCACTTAAGATAACGACTATGAGGGCTTCAAGTCAAAGACCTTCAGGTAGAGTCTGAGACATCTAGTGAATCTCTAATTCAAAATAAAAGTCCAAAAAGGCCTGGAGATTCAGTTTAACAGCAGAGGTCTTATAGAGCAAAAGGAGTCCTAAGGCTTAATCTGCTGTGTAACTGAGAAATAAAGAAAAAGTCCCTTCCAATAGTTCTAGACATCTACCATCTATTCTGATTCTCAGTTTCTGCTCATAATGATGCTTTCCATATGGAAGCACCATGCTAGAATATGGCAAGCTACTTTCTGTGAAAGAATTCATTTTCACCTCTACCAAATTAATCTGAGTAAAGACTGAGATATGTGGATAAGTGCTTTTTAACTTGGATTACAACATATGGTTTTCTAATACATATTTTAAAACTCAGCAAATCTGTTTTAACCAGATTGGAGTAATTTTATTTATAGATTCTTCAAAGAGTAAGCACATACTAAAAACTCCTTTACTCATATGATTAAGTTTTCTCATCTCAGAATAAAAGCTTCCTTTAGACAAGTACACAGACACGAACACATGCATTCATCTAAAAATCTGATGAGTTATCTATTGAAAATATCAATATTATCTTTTGCATATAAAGCACTTTTGTGGAAAACTGAGGCCTAATCAAGGCAGATGCTTATCCTAGTCTGCCCCACCCTTTTTTCAACCTCTAGATTCAATTAGGTATGCAGATGAGAAGCTAAATACCAGTGTCTTCTAAAGCCTTCTGTGCTGAAATCTCATGCTCATTTTAATGGTATTAATGCTGTGGAACCATTCAGAGATAACCCTGCTAGGAGAGAACCAGGTTGCGGGGCTTCATCACCAGAAAGAATGTCACACAATATCTCCGAATCCACTAGTTCTCAGGAGAGCACATTTCTATAAGCAAAGCCACTCCAATGAGTATGGCTGCTTCAGAACACAGATCTTTGAACCAGAACTTCTCATTTGCTTTTCTCCATTGCATTGTGGCACAGCAGGGAGGGAGACCCAAATGATAATCATAAGCCAAATGAAAGTAATTCACTACTCAGCACAGACTCTTTTCCTTTAGCAGGGACAAAAGCCTAAGTCAGCAAATGGTCATCAAAACCATTAAGTGTCTGTCCAGGAGGATAAAGACAGGGCAGAAAGGGGATAAGAGCCCAGCATAGTACTATCCAGGAGTATATCTTACATGGTCCAATGACTTTGTCTTGGATGTTTCATGTATCCTCAAAGCAATCACTTTAGCTCTCTGTTTCTCAGTTCTACCTATAAATGTTGATGATAACAGCAGTGCCCAGTACCCGGGGAAAACTTTAAGCATCAACTGAAACAAATTGATGTTCAGTATGTGATTGACAAAGAGCATAGGTGTGTAAAAGTAAAAGGACTCTGAAACAATCCTTGAACTTGGAACAAAAGTTAAACACCTTGCTCGCTCTGCTTTCACTGGTGAATGGTCACAGCAAATACTTCAGTTTTTCTCTATAGCTATTTCCTTAGTTTGGCACAAATAAAATAAAACTATGAATTCCTCTTTTGATTAATATAAATGGAGCTGAATAACTACCCTGGCAGAACTTGGATAGATACAGAAGACTCTAATATTTTCCTAGGTGAGATACTAACTCACTGGAAACAGTGAAGGTTAGAAAAGAAGACATGGGCATTGGCCAACACAAAGCAATTATGTCACCACTGTTTTGTTGAGTCATTCCTGTGCATTAAGCACTTCATGAGTCAGTCTATGAACAGTAAATAGTTTTATCGTAAATTTGTATTTTCCAAGGCTTTGGGTAACTCAGACATGCACCCAAGTTCTTAAAGTAACAGAAATCATTTACAGATCTGAGCTCTTGGGTACATTGGTACACTGTGCAGTTCATATAAGTACATGGAGTATTATGAACAAGTTGTGTTGAATGTTTCTACAGCTGTCTACCCCATATTAGAAAATGAATATTAAGTGCTTAGTGTTAGAGAGTTGTCATGAAAAAATACATTAGGCAGAAAGAAAGAGCTAGAATTATTAAAAGTCATATTTCTTAGGTTGAAATTATGGATACATTTGCAGTATTTAGTAGCTTGTCAGAGTGGCAGTCTTATTTTATTGTAAACCCACAGGCATATCGTTAGTGTCATCTGTGAAATATTCACTAATTCAATGGTAGGATTGTAAATTTTCCTGATTCTAGAAGGTAGAAAGCCACCTGTTATTTTGAAAACCTGAACACCATGTATTTAGAGGATGATAAAATTAAGGAAGCTACCATGGTATGAATCACAGATGCTAATTTGCTGGCATAAATGTAGAATGATATATTGTACAATCCTGGCAATTATGTCAGAAATCAGTCCAGAGTAATTCATTAACACCATTTCTTCAGCAAAAGTGGAGAGGTCTGACATCTGTAGCGAATATTATGATCTACGC
This sequence comes from Apodemus sylvaticus, assembly GCF_947179515.1. Lineage (NCBI taxonomy): Eukaryota > Metazoa > Chordata > Mammalia > Rodentia > Muridae > Apodemus > Apodemus sylvaticus. Next base: position 25,673,374 of record NC_067484.1, on the reverse strand, counting down.
TGTTTTATATTATTTTTTGATGTTATGAACAGTAGGCAGCCATAAGATAATTTGAATACCTAATTATTAAAATACTCAGGTTTCCCATTCATCTACTGTTCAAGAATGTGGATTCATTTTGCAAATTATAGGTTTTATTTTCCTGATGAAGAGGATGGAAAGTGACAAGTTTATAGAGAGGTGAGTTAACTCCTTCATGGCTTGGTCTACTGGGTACTTACAAACTGACTGAAGAGTTCTTATGACGCTAAGATTTTGCCTAAGAACCAAATATATGCAAATCAAGCACATTTGTTTTTTAAAATACTGTTTTCCCTATTTAAGCAAGACTGCATTATTATGCTCTACTTTTAAGTATTTGTAGATATATATTTTCATAAGTCTACTAGATTGTTTCTCTGTAAAGATGTCATCATGGAACCTTGTGTTTCACAGCATATCATGAAACAGTTGTAGCCAGAGTGACCTCATTTCATCAGGATTGAACATGCTGTAAAGAATATAATAAAGAATATAGAATTATACCCATTATCTGTTGAAGTGGTAAAATATGGAAATAATACTGGAATGGTCACTCTGTGATTAAGTAACCTGTAATAAAACTTTGCTTTTGTGGATCAAACCAAAAGTCTCCCATTTTCTTTCAGAAAGGAAAATCTATGATGTAGGCAATGGAGGGACTGCCCCCTAAGTCAAAGAACTGTATGTGAGCTCTGTGGTCAGTGAATGGTGTGAGAAACTCAATGTTTCTGACTCACAGCCCTGTGTAGCTGTCTATACAGGGAAACTATAAGATAGATCTTTCCTTGTTAGATGATGATGAGACTTCAACTTTAATGCTCATCTGGATTGGATCCCAACAAGGCCATGAAGCACAGAACTCTGCAAAGTTTGGCTCACAAATCTGAGACTGAAGATACGTAATGTGTGAAATAATCAAGTTAATGGTTATATAGCAATTTGTAGCTAATATTATATATATATATATATATATATATATATATATATATATATATATATATATGCCACTCTGTTCCTAGGATACAGGAGACCATTGAGAGCTTTACTCGTGCAAACTGGGTTGTCTTTAGAACAGCCCTTCAGAGCTTGGTTATTTAGTACATGTCATGAATACCATCAACTCCAATTATTTTGGACCTATCCTGAGCTATGTGAGGAGTTTGTTTATAAGCAAGAATTTGTAAACACAGTAGCCAGGGAAACTAAATTTTGTTTAAATGCTGAGACTTGAATTATATCTTTCATATACAGGAGTTTCTGCTCTGTAAGCTATACACATTAGAAATATACAATGTGATAAAATCTGGTGTGTGTGTATATATATATATATATATATATATATATATATATATATATTTATTTATTTATTTCTGCCACCTAATTCCAGTCAGTCTGAGATTTGCTTCCACTTATAGTTTCAATTTGTGTTTGCTAGAAATATTTACTAGCAGGCTGAAGCATATAGATTGCTCTAAAGCTTACTTTCTACACTTAGCATAATACAGGTACTCTGATTACCTTGTGACACTGAAAAGGTAGCATAAAGTTGAGTCCTTGGAATGCTCCTCCTTAAGCACTAGCAGTTAGTGGTCAACAGGGCAGAGGCTAACATTTTCTTCTGGGGCATAGCAACAGATCATCTTCTCTAATTAAAAAGCTCCCACTTACGTTTATACCAGCAATTCTAATTGAACTCACTTGGTCCATACACAAAAATAATTCATGAAAGTAAGAAGGGGGACATGTTGGAAAGAAGTGTTTAACAAGAAGGATGAGTAGGTGATAAAGGGCAAGGAATAATGATATCTACTAAATTACAAATGTGTATGAAATGGTCAAATCATAAAATTATTAGAATGAAATACCCCCAACTTTTTGACAGTCATCCTGAATGTGATTTTTCTTATCTGACCTTGGAAGGTAAAGTGGGGTCTGTTTACCACTTGGATAGGAGAAACTATTTATTGTAAATAAACACTACTTACAGGTTACAGGAGCACATTCTGATCCTTCTCTGCTCATATGTATATGGCCAGCTTTATATTGTATGGAATTTACACACACACACACACACACACACACACACACATATATATATATATGCTAGATTTTTCTTCTTCAGAATTTCTTAAAATTAACAGCAATGCATTTTTCTGTCGAGTGAATCCTGCAAATCTGTGATCCAAATTCCAACACTTTCATCTCACCAAGATTGCATGTGAAGAAAACTGATGCTCATCAGGTACTTGCTGTTTGATGAATGAGAGAGAGAGAGAGAGAGAGAGAGAGAGAGAGAGAGAGAGAGAGAGAGAGAGGCAGAGAAAGGCAGAGAGACAGAGATACACAGACAGACAGAGAAAAAGAGAGAGTGACTGGCAGAAAGACAGAGAGACACAGAGATTTAGAACACAGCTTAAAGGTCAAGTAACACACACACACACAATGTGAATCTCAGTGTATGCAACTTTGTATACATCTACATATAATATGAACATACACACTTACTTTTCTTTTTGAAGTAAATCAAGTAACTGGTCATTTTTGTAGGTTAGAACTCAATGGGAATGCAGTCATAATGGCTGCATGCATTTGTACAGTAAATGGATTTAATTCATTAACTGACATTATATAGTAAAAAAAATCAATAAGGAAAAAATAGGCATGCTCACTTTTCTATTTCATCAATACTACAATGCTTACTATGCATGTGTCTTAGTATTAGGACAACCTGAGCTCCAGAGCTAGGCTGACACCTGTCATAACCAATTAGTTAAATAGAAAACATGGTGTAAAACATGACTTATAAGTTGAGAGCAGTTCTCACACTTACAAATGCTCCCTGGGGAAATGATGCTGTGCTGTTCCCCTCTGCCACTTCTGAATGGCTGAGCACCATTTCTTCCAAAACAATGAAAACAATGGAAAGAAATAAATGCAAGAGAATGCCTTGGTTCAACAATCATGGTGGAGAGAAACAAGATACTATACCGGCTAAAACCAGCATGCAGTCTGAGGAAGAAGAATCCAAATGTAGCCATATAAGAAGAAGAAGGAGAAGGAGGAGGAGGAGAGGGAGAGGCGGGGAGGGGGAGAAGAATAGGAGGAGGAGGAGGAGGAGGAGGAGGAGGAGGAGGAGGAGGAGGAGGAGGAAGAAGAAGAAGAAGAAGAAGAAGAAGAAGAAGAAGAAGAAGAAGAAGAAGAAGAAGAAGAAGAAGAAGGAGAAGCAGAAGGAGAAGGAGAAGGAGAAGGAGAAGGAGAAGGAGAAGAAGGAGAACAAGAACAAGAACAAAATAACAACAAGAAGAAGAGGAAGAACAAGAAGAAGAAGAAGGAAGAACAAGAACAAGAACAAGAACAAGAACAAAATAACAAGAAGAAGAAAAAGAAGAAGAGGAAGAAGAAGAAGAAGAAGAAGAAGAAGAAGAAGAAGAAGAAGAAGAAGAAGAAGAAGAAGAAGAAGAAGAAGAAGAGGAAGAGGAAGAGGAAGAGGAAGAGGAAGAGGAAGAGGAAGAGGAAGAGGAAGAGGAAGAGGAAGAGGAAGAGGAAGAGGAGGAAGAGGAAGAGGAAGAGGAAGAGGAAGAAGAAGAAGAAGAAGAAGAAGAAGAAGAAGAAGAAGAAGAAGAAGAAGAAGAAGAAGAAGAAGAAGAAGAAGAAGAGGAGGAGGAGATAAAAACTTACTTGCAACCCAGAAAATTTATAAGCCCTGCACCCGTAGACCATGTTGTACAGACTTATTATGGGGGGAAAGAGAACGTGTTAGATGTTGTCTTTCCTTCATAGAACAAACTATCTATGGTTGTCATGCTCATCCTGTGACACAAACAGGAATAGATAGAATTTGTTTGATAAGTCCTGACTTCTCATGCTCTAATAGTTTCTATTCCTTTCTAATTAGCTTCAGGCTGACAGGTGACATCATTTTGAAAGGACATTTTGCTATTCTTTTCTGCATCATCCCTATTATTTACTTCTACTAATTGAACCAAGCCCTAGGAGTGAGAAGGACAGCATAAATGTGTGTCACTTTCATTCCAACAGCCTAGTAGCAAAGTGTAAAGGCATGTCAGGCTAATAGAAAGACAAACAACTCTATCACAGAAATGAATCCTCAGCAACTAAGTGCTGAGTAAGTTGATGTGGAAATTCTAGGTTTTTTTTTTTTTTTTTTTTTTTTTTTTTTTTTTTTTTTACAGAAATGCTGCCTGTTCACAGGAAACTTTGAGTATCTTTTGACACCTCCATGCATAAATTTACGAAGTCAGTCACTAGAAGGAACCAATACTCCATCAAATGACAAATTATTGTCTTTTTTTTTATAGTCTTCCCACTTCATAGCTGAATTCCAAACTTATCTGATAAAGCATTCATAGGGACCTTCAGTAGAGACCTGGCCACAAGCAAAGTGAAATCGAAAGTCATTCACACATAATGCACCAATCAAATGCTTTTCTGAGCCTCTACATCTTCAATGATCTGCAAACAAATTTCCTTCCTATTTGAGAAGAATATGAGACACTTATTAATGTATTATTATTGAGTCTGTATGTTGTTTGTATACATCTAAATTAAAGGTAGAATTTGCAGGTATACTTGATTAAAAGTGTGCCCACATTCCACATATGAAGGTCACTTACTGTTATTCAGGTAAAACAAGCTTAGCTTAAACAAATCTATAATCATTGTAGAAAAGCTAACATCACATGACTTAAATTATACACATGTACTGCTGTGTTAGGAATGACTTCCCATAAAATAGCACATTTCTGTTTTGTTAATCTATGTGTAGATGCTCTCACAAATCTGTATCACATTCTGTACTTTAGAAAAAAACAGCCACTTGATGTGAAGGCATGTGTCACATGCAGATAACCTAACAAGAGGAAGCTTCCACTTCTCCTTTTAGATAGGAGGGATTTTAGCTGAAAGTATTTAATTTCGTATACGTTGCACATTTACCCATTCTGACCCTTAACCTTACTGACATTTAACAAAATGAGTCTCTAGCTGAAAAACAGTATCAGTAGTCTCTCCTCCCAAATATTATGTTCTTATTCTTACAATAATCTCCTCCAGGACTTTATAATTGCAATTATTATTGAATTCTTGGCTCTGATCTTTGGCTTTTTATATGAATACAGCATGCAAAAAGTGACTGCTATTTCAGAATTTAAGCAAGTCATTGCTTCACATTTTAGAACATTGACTAACACCATCACTGTGTCTTTTTCTTCTCTATTTTCACTAATCAGAACAAAGAAGGGTTGTAATCAATGCATGAGGAACTGTTTGGTTATAAGTGTTATTGTAATAGTTATAGAACCTAGGATGCTAATTCAACTGGTACATGACATAATTAGTAATTTCAATGATAAGTATAAAAAGAGGTTCTAGAATCTTTTACAAAGACTTGGTTCCCTAAAATGAATTCCACATGTGTAGGAACAAGCAACTTTCTTATGATGACAGGAATATAGACAGAGTCTGCTGATCCTTGCATTGAGCCCCATCCAGTAAATTCATTGCAGAGGTTTATCTAAAACGTTCTTGGCAAAATTCACAAAAATAGAATTTAAACAGGATTTGAGTTATTTTTACTAAAATTGTCAAGGGACTTTGTAATGTTACTGCATCTGTATTAGATTCCAGATAAATTAGCCTGCTGGCAGTGCTAGTTTTATAAGTGACAGTTCTCTACCTGCAAAGGTTGTAGATCCTTACATGTTTTGTTTCAGTAGTTTCCTGGGGACAAGTAAGACTAATGTAGATGGCTGCATGCTAATTCAGGATCTTCCACATGTTGTACTTGATGTGTCAAGATCAATAAATAATAGAGTTCTGGGAAATGATGAATGCCTATGGGTAGTTAAAATTAGGAGAACAGTATCTAAATGGAAAATTACATGGAAGGAGCTAGTTCTCTCTCTCTCTCTCTCTCTCTCTCTCTCTCTCTCTCTCTCTCTCTCTCTCTCTCTGTTTCTGTCTCTCTGTCTCCGTCTCTGTCTCTCTGTCTCTCTCTGTCTCTCTGTCTCTGTCTCTGTCTCTCCCTCTCTCTCTCTCTCTCTCTTTCTCTCTCTCTCTCTCTCCCTCCCTCCCTCCCTCCCTCCTCCCCGTCTCCCTCTTCCCCTCTTCCCCTCTCTCTGGTTAATTGATTAATTATTTTATATATTTACATCCCAAACACTGCCTCCATCATCCCCCCCCCAGAGTTTTTCCCTCACCTCAATTCTTTCACCTCTGAGAGGGTGCCACCCTCTTTACAGGATTAGGTGTATTCTTTTCCATTGAAGCCAGATGAGACAGCCCTCTGCTATAAATGTGCTACTAGGGACCTGGGACCAACCTCTGTATGCTCTTTGGTTGGTGGCTCAGTCTCTGGAGCTCCCATGGGGGAGTAAGCACTTTTTTAATAGAACAAGAATACTACTCCTTGGTTGACATTGGTTGAAAGAATTATAAGCTAGAATACTTTTCAGTGTTTTGAGATTCTGCTTCATGCAACTCCATGCATAATTCTGCCAAGTCTACCACTGCAATGGCACTCTCAGCAAAAGAATACTGCTTCCAAAAGTCTTTATCAAGTTTTTCATAGACTCATTAAAGACAAGACTGACAATAGAGAGAACCTGTCATTTGGAATGCTATAATTAGGAGTTCTTTCCTATAACACAGTAGAAGATTTGAGAACTCATTTTTGTACACTCAGAAGACAAAGCTTGGTGTGACATGCTCAAATCAGAAAGAAGATAGTATAAACACGTGGCCTGTCACTGCTGATCAGCTCCTGTCACTGCTCTCCCGGATCCTTGCCTCACTACCACATGCCTGCTCAAGCAACTGTTGCTCTTGACAATAAGCTGAATCATAGGTGACGGCCCAAATGAAGAAGATGCCCTTAGGTAGGAATAGCGCATGTCTGCCACTCACCCTGCTATCTCAGGAATGATCTGCCTGAAAAAGAACAGCAGAAAGGTGAACCAATATTCAAAATGGAGAAAAGATGTGTTATACATCTTCATATCGGCAACTCACTAGATGAGAGCTCACAGTGTGCTAGCTTTTGCAGTGACCAAGAACAATCTTGAAGCAGTATAGGGAAGTTTACTGTGCTGAGCTCTTCTCAAGTCAGGACTCAGTATCACTGAGAGGATAGACCACGGAGAACTCTGTAACACCTGAAATATTTCTTACAAATCAACCATGTTCTTCTTCAGTATCTCGCTGCTTAGAGTTCTCCCTGAGGCCAGACGAGGCAGCCCTCTGCTACAGATGTGCGACTAGGGGCCTGGGACCAGCCTCTGTATGCTCTTTGGTTGGTGGCTCAGTCTCTGGGAGGTCCCATAGGGGAGTTAAGTACTTTATTAATAGAACAAGAATACTATACCTTGGTTGGTTATTGGCTGAAAGAATTACAAGAAAGAAATTAAACTTACTGTTAAAATTGAATCATACATTTGTCTTTTTCTGGAAATTTGATATTTTTGTGATCACTTAGCTGAAGATGATGTATTTGTAAATAAAATAAAGACTGCATATTTTCACTATAAAAGTATCTCCCAAACTTGCTATCTAGTATTTGATGATGAAATATGTGAATTCATCTAGGCCTTGGGCAAAAAGTAAAAGAAAAGAGGGTGAGAGAAAGAGAGAGAGCGAGAGGGGGGAGTGAGGGGGGAAAGAGGGAAGGAGGGAGGAAGAAAGGAAGGAAGGAAGGAAGGAAGAAAGGAAGGAAGGAAGGAAGGAAGGAAGGAAGGAAGGAAGGAAGGAAGGAAGGAAGGAAGGAAGGAAGGAAGGAAACCTCATCTAGAGTGAATGGAGGAGTGGCGAGTGGCTGACAAGTTTCATAGGCGACAAAACAGATTACCTATTTTGATTAATATTGAGATATTTTTGCGGACTACAGCAAATTCTGCTCTTTGTGAAGGCCCTAGTCTCTGCCTTCTTATGATTGTTTTTTTCTATCACTTCAGAGCTAGGGTAGTATTTACTGTCTGCATGACTTAGTTGGCAATGAATGTCTATTCTTCTGTGTTATCTCTTTGTTTGAATATGCCTGTTCATCAGAGTAATCTCTTTTAAGATCATCAGTGTGTTGTTTCTTCTAACTCATCTTCATAGTGACTAGCCTGTAAGAGGTTTATGTCGGTTCTTTATTATATAGCCAAATTCCTCTATCAGCTACATACAACAACAGCACACCACCAACACATAAATACACACACACACACACACACACACACACACACACACACATTGTCAGAGTATCAAAGTGTCATTTGGGGACACCTTTCCTTGTTTATCTTCTTCAATGTCAACAACTTGTCAGGTCTTGCTCCATTACTCCCAATATGCTTAATTTCTAACTTGTCTTTATCTTTGTCAGTAACTTCTTTAGATCTTTCCGAGATGCAATGTAAAAATAAGATATTTTGGCTGGCAATCTTTAGACCTTTGAATATTTTCTCTTGCAGTATTTATTAGTAATTTTTCCTCAGTAAATTCTGTAATTATGGGTTTTCAAGATCCTTTTTGAGAGAATAAAGGAAAACACGTGGGTGTATTTTTATTGTTTTCAATGAGAGAAAAAGGAAATTATGCTGATGTTGCAGTTCATTTACATTTTAAAAGGTGACTGCATCCTTTGTTTGAACTTTTACCCTCAAATTCCTGTGGATTAGAGAGATAGGTGCCACCTCTGTTCAGTGCTTCTGAAGTCCCTTTGTGTCACTCTCTTAAAGCTTGCTTTTTAAGCATTCTTCAAAATGACTGGAGTAGCCCTGGTTGACTTAGCTCTTCAAAAGCACCACATTTCTTCTTTATTATCTAATAGAACAGCATTTCTATCTCTTTCTCTGTTTCCTTCAAGCCCCCAGAATAGTGCAATTTGAATGCCACAGTAAATTCATAAGTTAAAACTATATGGAAATGCATAACAAAGATGTTAAGGACTAAATGTAAATTCATTCAGGTTAAGAACAAAGAGAATGAGTAGGATAAGGAGATGGACATAGAGATACTGTTGTGGGACAGAAGTAGAAGCAAAACCCACAATGTGAGGCACTGAGAGACAAGAAAGGCCTGTAGGACAGCAGACTGAATTGAGGGTGGACCCCAAACCTGAGGACTTGCTTGGGTTTGTGGTATGCAAACCTGAGTCTCACTATTCATATCTATATGGTACACATTGTTTTCTCTAATAAAGCAGAGAAGATTTATATAGCCTCTAGAGAAGTTAAAATTTTCTATAATATTGAGGATATGAAACACATAGAAGAAAATGGGTTATGAATGTGGAAGGAAATGAAAAACTGAAGTGAATAGTGACTGCCCACATTTCTCTATCTAGTGATGCTGTCTCCTTAGAAACAAACCTGTGTACAGGGCAAAGGTTCAAAATGTGGCTCTCGAAAGAGCTTCGCTCACATCTGAATAAAGAAAATGACTGGCAAAGATGGCATGGCCACTTTCTGACTCTCTAATGATTCCTTCTCCACTTCTCCTGAGAAACATGGTTTTATACCAGGTCTTGCTGTTTCATTTTAAAATATGAATGAGTAATTTAAGATCTCTAAAATCCAACTAGACTCACTGGTTGCCTAGTGCCAAATGGTCATCCCTGAAAACATACATACAAACTCTATTATACAGAACAAGCAGGACATATAAATATGTATATATATATATGAAATTAAATGAATAATTAATAATTATTTAACTATTGAAAAAATTATGAGTGAATTAAGTTACAATTAATTGTGAAAATGATTTATGAAAAAAGGCCATGAATTTGTAATTTCAAGGAGGGAGGAAAATGAAGGATAAAATGATGTAATTATATTCTCAAAAATAAAAGAAAACAAAATAATTAAAATAATTTGTATAGCTTATCCTAGGAAACTAGCTTTACAATCTGGTGTATGCTAACAGTTGTAACGAACAACTTTCATGTTTCAGAATAATTAATTTTAATTTTTAAAACTGACAAAATATCATTAGATGCCACATACCTAAAATAAATATGGTATGCCAGTCAATGGCCCATTTGGATTTATGGAAACACTTGCAGTAAAGATTAAAGTTGTTAATCAATGATAGAGGTTTAAGTGATTCTTGACTCTAGAGCTTCCTCGAAAATCATTAGTCCAGAAAAAATTAATAAAATTATTCTCCCCTTGTAACTATTTGGAAAAGTAGTCACAAAGGTATTGCCATTAGCATATTTGCTAAAAATGTACGAGCTTATTCTGAGTCATACATTTTATTTTTGACAATTAAAAATATGCTTATTTAATGTGAATTTTGAAATATTCATAAGTGGTGCCTGAGACATGAATGATCCTCTCATTATAGCATTTACTGGACACCGGCAAGGTAAATCACCAAGTGAAGGCAACGTCCAGGACAGAGTGAGAGAAAGAGGCTACGTATGGATGAGCAGCAGGAGCCAACTGACAGTAGGAGCCAAGTTTCCTATTTTTGAAAATGTCACAGATCCAAATAAATCCCCAAAAACATGTTACTGAGACTGTTCTCTAAGCCACGCTTCTCTGAAGAGATGCACCTCTACCTGTCAGGCGCGGGCTTCTGGGATACTTCCAAGTATTTGTCTTTCCTCTTTTGTCATAAAATTACTTAAATTCAATTATACACGGTACAAAATAGTGGGTATCTAATCCAATAATTCCACAGTTGATGATATGATCGTCATGTTAAGCTGTCATTTGTGGTTTTCCTCCCGTGATTTCCTGATGTCAGAATTATGCCTGTCATCTTAAATGTCACAGTGACTTCTTTCTCATTTACACTGTCATTTGACCCCAGCATCTGGATGATGCCAGCATTGAAAGAAAATTGTGACAACAAAAAAATTGAACTTTAAGTGAAGACTTCTCGATGAGATATTGGTCTGTGTTTTGTTTATTTGTTTGTTATTTGGGTTTTTTCATTCTGTCTGTGTTTAATTTTTTCCTAGAACAAACAGGTGAGAAGATGACATGAGTGAGCAGTCGGCAATTTATGTGCTGTTCCAAAACATCTGTGCTTCATTACCTGTGTTTATCATGCATACAAAATATAAAAAAGAAAATCACTACTTCAGTACGCTGAGCAAAGTTCTCACCATCACTGTTCAAGTCCACAGCATACTTTTCCAAGAAAATAAGTAATAGGTCCAAGGTTGGAAATGTTCTGTCATGCACTGGACTAACAGCCTACTTAGCATATCAGACTTAAACAAAATTGTGCCATTGTCTAAATGTTCCTTGGCTTTCTGAAATACTGTAGGTACTGATCGTGTCTCAGGGTAAACACTAAGGATATAATCATAAAACCTTCTGCCTGTGTGGACATATTCTTAAAACTATAGTTGCTTTGCTTGTTTCAGACTTTTATCTATGTCCCAAGGTCTTTTGTCTTGAAGTTCCCATGCCTATCTCTGCAATTTTCTTACTACGGGATAACTGACAGAGGACATGCCACTTTGCTAGGTTCACATGATAGTTTCATAAAAGTGATTTATGAAATGTGGATCTTCCTATAATGACATCAACTCCTTGCTGGTTGCTTACAGTAGACTCACTAACTGCCATAAATAAAATCATTGGTTGTCCATCATCCCTCTTTCTCATTCTCCTTCCCTCCCACCCTCTTCTTGCTCTTCCTTCCTCTTGTGTTTGTACAGGAACACTCATCTTTGAAACCTCCTCAAAAAGTAACTTAGATAATAAAAAGAGAATTGTCTGTGTTGGGCTAGGAGCTATGTTTCAAACTATGTGGATTTGACATGGTCACAGATATACTGTTTAGTCCCTTGTGGGCCAAAATGTCAAGAGCAAAAACAACTATGGAATCATGTGAACTTACTCTCCTTAAAGATTTGCTGAATACAATAATACAGTCTGAAAAATGCCTTGTAGTAGGGCTTCAAGTGACCAATGAAAAGAGAATTACTGAGAAAAAATAAAAATATGTATGATGCATGGAGAGAGGGTCTTATGCCAAACTTTTCAAACAGAGAAAACAGCTCCTTTGTGCCAGGGTAGTCACTAAGTGAGGCTTGTCAAGTTATCAGGAATGGACATACTTGCCACTGTAGTCACTGGAGGATATGCCTGTTTCATTTTAAAATAGCGCTAGTTCAAAAAGAGAATTATAAATTAAATTGTAACATCATGAACATTTGGCAGACCAACAAATTATTATGCTGCTGATATCTTTGAAAGATTTCTCTCCCCAGGGTCATTTTGGATTACTTCTTTTAAAATATCTTTGGGTTTAGAGAATAGGTTAAAATATGTAAGTATGGAGAATGAAAAGTAGGTAAAACCTTCAGGGTTCTCTGCATCAGGAAACAAAACATTTAAAAACACAAATGATGATTACTCTGGGAGGTTATATCATATTTTGGGACCTGAAAGAAGCATAGAGAGCCTATGAAATCACTGAGCATTGTGAACAGTCCCACAAAGGCTTTCTTGGGTATGAACAGTATCTGACTATCACAAGGAATTCATATAGAAAGAGACTTCCTGTGCAATCAAAAGACTACTCACGGGGCTGGAGAAATGGCTCAAGGGGTTAAGAGCACTGACCGTTTTTCTGAAGGTCCTGAATTCAAATCCCAGCAACCACATGGTGGCTCACAACCATCTGATGGAATCTGATGTCTTCTTCTGGGGTGTCTGATGAGAGCCACAGTGTATGCACATACATAAAATAAATCAATAAATCTCTTGGAAGGGGTGGGTGGGAGGACAGGGGAAGAGAAGGGGGCTTGCGGGACTTTCGGGGAGTGGGGGGGCTAGAAAAGGGGAAATCATTTGAAATGTAAATAAATTATATCGAATAATAAAAAAAAAGGGATTAGCAAACAAGAAAAAAAAAAAGACTACTCACACAGAATATGACTTCCTGTCCACTCAGAAAACTACTCACACAGAATGTGACTTCCTGTGGTATCAGAAGACTACTCACACAGAACATGACTTCCTGTCCACTCAGAAGACGATTCACACAAAATGTGACTTCCTGTAGTATCAAAAGACTACTCATACAGAACATGAGTTCCTGTGCACTCAGAAGACTATTAAGAGAGAATGTGACTTCCTGTGGCATCAGAAGGCTATTCTAAGAGTCCAAAGAGACAAGATTTAGTTTCCATCATTTCTCTTTGTCACAGGATGAACACATTTTAGATTTGACAACTGTATTGACTCTAAAGATTTTCATTGATTATCACCAACTTGGCACAGTTTTAAACCAGCTTGGATATAACTACTGTGTTATATAAATTCTTCAATCTTGGAAATTAATTTCAGAAAATATTAACTTTCTACAAATTATGATCTTAATGTGTTAAGCTGGCTACTAATTGATGAACTGGTTCAGCAAAACTGATTATGGTATTCTAGAGATTTAACACATCTCAAGTCTTTCGGTTAAAAGGTTTCCTCAACATGGAAATTGTTAAGTATGTTTAGCAACACATGCGTGCTTACATTCATCTTATTGCCAGCAGCCTCTGCTATACAGGACAATGATTATAGACTCTGGTAGAATTCTAATTCTCAACCCCTGAAGCGTGCTGAGGGAAATGTTTTGCTGTCCTTACATGGCTAATCTCTGCCCCTTGGTTCTTGCACAGCCTTGTTTAGGTTCGCTTCTATTTTTTACAACACCAGCCGTTTAATGTTTAGCAGAACCAGGACACAAAGCAACATGCATCATTTAAAAGAAAATCTACCAAGTTTAAAGAGGAGAAAGCCCAGGAGGAAACAATGTGCTTAAAATAGATGTCAAAACAACCAAAATGCTATAATGGGAATGGAATATAACCAGTGGGGTAGAGAAAACTCTGATCCAATTTCTGTAAAATATTAAAAAAATGGTGTACAGGGAAGGCACTCCATCAGCAGAAAGTTTCAATTACCTGTGCATCTGCTGGAAACGTGATTGAGCTGAGAACTGCTCATCTAACTAGGGCCTGATGTGCCTCACCAAAGACTTCATCAACAAGAAAGGGAAGACAGAAATGTGCAGAATGGCTGCCCAGGACTCACTTCTACCCAAGAATAAAGAACTAGAGGACAACGAAGCAGCTTGATGACTTAGAAACAGGCAACTTCATTTTTGAGAGCTGTGAGGGAGAAGGGGAGGATGGGGAATGGAAGCATCAGGGAAGAAATTAGTGCAATGAACAGACAAAGAGAAACGGAAACAGCGGTGCCTGCCGCCAGTGCTAAAGAAAGACAGATCCTCGTGGGTAAGGAGCAAGGTCTAAAATGATGTCAACATTATAGTTAAATAATAAGAGGAATGAGTTAAAAGGATATTCATGGGATGGAGGGATGGTTCAGAAATTGAGAGCATGGGCTGCTCTTGAAGAGAAGCCAAGTTCAATTCCCAACACCCACTTGGTAGCTTACAACTTCCTGTAACTCCATTGCCAAGATATCTGACATACTCTGTGGCCTCCAACAGGCACTGCTCAGGAAATATCATTCTGAGTGAGGTAACCCAGACACAAAAGAACACACATGATATGTACTTACTGATAAGTGCATATTAGCCCCAAAGCTCAGAATATCCACACTACAACCCACAAAATCAAATGGAGCTTAAGAAGAAGGAAGACCAAAGTATAGATGCTTCAATCCTACATAGAACCAGGAGCAAAATAATCATAGGAGGTATAAAGAGGGAGGGACCTGGGAGAGAGAGAGAGAGAGATGAGAGGGACAAAAGGGACACAGGATCAGATATTGAAATGGACAGAAGTGAGAGGATCAGGAAATTTAATAGAAACATAGCAGTGGGGATTGGGGAATTTGAGGAAGCCACTAGAAAGTCCCAGAATCCAGGGAAGGGAGAGGCTCCCAGAACCCAACAGTGATGACATTGGCTGAAATACCCAAAAAAGGGGAGACAACCTTTAGAGACCACCTCCAGTAGATAGACATGGCTCCCAGTTGAGGGATGGGACCACCCACACATCTCAGATATTTTAACCCAGAAATGTTCCTCTCCAAAGGAAAGACAGGGAAAATAAATGGAACAGAGACTAAAGGAAGGGACATCAAGAGAATGCCCCATCTAGGGATCCATACTATCTGCAGACACTAAACTCCCACAATATTGATAATTCTAAGAAGCACTTTTGGATAGGAGCCTGGTATGTCTGTTCCCTGAGAGGTTCTACCAGCACCTGACCAAAATAGATGCAGATACTTACAGCCAACCATAGGACTGAGCCCAGGGACCCCAATGGAAGAGCTAGGGGGAGGACTGAAGGAGCCTAAGAGGATTGCAACCCCATAGGAAGAATATCAACTAACTGTACCACCCAGAGCTCCCAGGGACTAATTAAGCCACCAGCCAAAGTACACATGGAGTGCTCCAGGACTCCAGATACACACCTAGCAAAGAATGGCCTTATCTGACATCAATGGAAGGGGAGGCCCTTGATGCTGTGAATACTTGATGCTCCAATGTTGGGGGATGGTAGAGTGGTGAGGTGGAAGTGGATGAGTGGGTAGAAGAACACCATCAAAGGGGCAAAAGGGAGGGCAGGAGATGGGGAGAGGGGGAATGGGATGAGGGGTTTGTGGAGGGGTAACTGGAAAGGGGGATATCATTTGAAATATAAACAAATAAAATGGTTAATAAGGAAAATAGAGGAGCGGCAGTGTTTCGCTTTGCATAACACTTCTGGAACTCAAGGCTTCTCAAGAAATTTACAAGTAAATTGGCTATTTCTGTAAAGGACCCAGCTTGGTTTGAAGTACCCACATGGTATCCCTCAACCTTCTATAATTAAATTTCAAAGGATCTGAGGATTATTCTGGGCTCTGTGGATACCTGATTCATACATAGTGTACACATACTAAATAAGTATAGCAAGGATTGTCTGACTGAGTGTAAAGTTTGGGTAAAAGAAAAACAGGAAGAGACATCACTTGAAGCCATGCATAGTGATGCTCACCTAATGGTGGACATGATGATGCCACCTGAGGCCAGTCATGGTGATGTCACATGAAGTCAGGTATGGTGATGTCACCTGAGGCCAGGAGTGGTGATGTCACCTGAGGCCAGACATGGTATCACTATCCTGATGCCAGGCATGGTGACACTTACCCACAATCCTAATTCTCACAAGAAAAACATGGGAGGAGTACAAGTTGGACTTCTTATGTTATCTACTCTCTCCTGAGTTCTTTGTATTTTTTTTCCTCACATTTTCAGGCCAAGGTTCACCATGAACTTTTTTTAAAGATTATAGTTTAATTACATTTTATTTAAAATGATAAATAATTTTAACGAGAATGTGAGGGAGTGAAAAAGGGAGGGAAGAAGGAATGCAGGACAGGCTAAACTAATGATGGGAGGGAATGCAGGTAAAAAAAAAAAAACCACTTGGTCTTTAAAGATAAAGTACTAAGCAACTGTGTTCAACCTTCATGGTACATCTGCAGCCCTTAACTAAATTCACTCCTTACACATAGCTCACACCACTTTATATACTGCTGACTAGAAAAATAAATCTGTATTTATAGTTCAAGTGACCCCAAAATTACCTTTGGAAAGAACCATTTTTAATGATGCTTTTGCTGCTTACATCACGTTGTCATGCTTAACTGGCTCTGTTGCCTCTTTCACTTTTCTATTTCCGAATTTTTGTAGCTGTATCGTATATGAAACTGATGAATGAATGGGAGCCGGGGGCTTTATGGCAGTTGACTATCCTTAACTTTCTGCCCAGATTTCATAGCAATCTACATATTTAATGAGGTGTTAAATATGTAATTCATATAAAATGATAAAATATATTTTCTCTCTGATTCTTTTCACAAAATATACCCTAGTAACAATTCCATTAGTCGTCACAGTCTTATTTCAATGTAATTTCTAAATATCCTCACTAATCTTTCTGCATAGTAACAATTGCTCCCAACACAAATCTATTAATTTAAATGTGGATCCTGTTTTTAACATTCTGTGAGTCATATTTCTGTCATGGACATTATTCTCTCTGAATGGCAAAGAGGAAAAATCGGTGCAAATTAGAAGCTGTGATTCTACACTGAACCTGTAAAGATGTAAATTTAAAACAAGTATATCATTATCAGACAACATTTTAATAATTATGCAACAAGATACATAATCACTTGCATCTTTATTCATTAAAACATTCCAATGTTCGCTATTCACAATCATTACTGCACTTATTAGCAGAGTAATTTTTCCTTGTCTCCTTGCTATTCAAATAGCTTTGATCAACATAGAGATAAGCAGAGCATGGAGTAAAATCCCATTATCTAACTCTCTTATTAGTGTACATAGATCTTCTAGTTATTAAATACAAGAAGATTCTTCTATGTAGCAAAGAATGAAGCTAAAGCATTTTTTTATTTAACTGACGATGATTTCTATAACTACCAATTTAATAAAACATTTTTCACAGAAAATAATTATGGCAATTAAAAATAAAATTCTTGCACTGACAAATAGCTCAGGTAATGGAACACCTTGCAACCAGGATTAATGATTTGTGGTTTTTCCTGGAAACACAAGGTAGGATAAAATATCTAACTCCTACAAGATGTCCTCTGACTTCAAGTTGTGTCCCAAAACTCCCTCCATCATTCCAGATGATGAAGTAGGTGTAATAAAAACCTAAGTAAAAACTTTGCTGGAGTTTGCGTTCTAAATTTAAAATGCAGTTCCCTATTACATGCACTTTTTAACATTATAATTGAATGGAATAGATTTACATTTTACATAAGAAGTTTCCAAAAGATCCATGCACACCATTTAACAAAATGTGACAAGGTTTTAAACATAATAGTTTTAGCATAATATTTTTATTGACTATTTGAGAAATTCCCATAATGCACCTCAATTATGTTCACTTCCTGGTCCTCCCAGGTCTACCGCCAGCAACACTGTTATGACCTACTCTTCAAAGAAAAGAAAAAAAAATCCCAAGTCCAATTTGTGTTGTTGATATACTCACTGGAGCATGGTCAAACTTTCAGTGGTCAGTCCCTGAAAGAAAACCAAATTCTTCCCTACCCCCACTCCTGCCAGAAGTCATAAACTGTGAAGAGCTATATAGTGCAGCATTCCTCCCACAACATTTAAGAGTTCTCTTCAACGGCTTCTTGTCTGAGCTTTTCCTTTTTCATTGACAGTGGGAGAGGTTGTCATCAAAGCCTTCTGTGTCTCCCATTCTCAACTGTGAGACTGCAGTCATTGATACTACAGCAAAAGATACTTCATTGCCCTTTACAGTCAGAGGCAGCATGGCTTATGAACTTCCAAACTGTTTCTGGCTACAGCAGGGATCATGATCATCCTCTGGTCTCCATGGCCGCAGACCTTGGTATGGTCTCCAGTGTCAGTACACACTAAAATAGCACCATGAAGGCTCTGATCTGCAGCATGCCATGGACCTCAACATGACCTCCAACATGGCCTATGGACATCCTCAGAACTTCAGACACAGACCATGTATCTCCACATGGCCTCCAGCAGCAACACCATGTGAATGTCCCCATTCTGTGCTCCTGCTGGAGACCATGTTAAATACAACATTTTCTAATGTCTCAATTTGCAGAAAGATGAATTAGTCCCATAAATTTAGTTTGTTGAAGTTTATA
Organism: Apodemus sylvaticus; assembly: GCF_947179515.1. Lineage (NCBI taxonomy): Eukaryota > Metazoa > Chordata > Mammalia > Rodentia > Muridae > Apodemus > Apodemus sylvaticus. The sequence continues at coordinate 25,654,700 of NC_067484.1, read as the reverse complement.
TGCAGATATTTCTAGGATTTGGAAAAACGGTTATTTTTGAAATATAACTGAAATCAGGATGGTTGTGACTGTAATTTCCTGAAATTTTCAAGTTAAATTTATATTACAGTGAAGCTGGGAAGTATGCTTTCAGAGCGTGGTTCCTTTAAAACACATTTATTGTCTAAATCCTTTTGTAAGAGTTTGTGCCTGCAAAAGAGTACTTGTGTTTTGGTACATAGATCTGCATGTATGTGATTAGTGAGAAGACAATCTCAGTGTAATTCCTGGTAATTTTGATTAAGCCTGGATTTTTGATTGACCTGGAACTTTACCCGATGTGCCAGGCTAGCAGTAGGGTCAGGGATCAGCTTGTTTCTGCCATCCTTTGGACACCATCATTGGGAGGTCAAATGTCCATTAGTACATATATTTTCGTTGATTTGTTTATGTGGTTTTAGCGGAATTTGGAGGGTATAAATTGCTACACAAATGTTGACTATTGAATTCATTTTGTTGTTTATTGCCCAAGATAATAGCTATTTATTGGGGCAAATAAAGTAAAAGCTTGATTTCACTATTTTCTTCTACCTTGCAAGGACATAATTAATGAACAAATGTTTTAATATTTAAGCCTACTTAAACTGTCGATTTTTTTTTATTCCTTTAACAATGTTATTTGAAAGAAAAATAAATTGATTGCTAGTGGTTCTGATTTTACAATAGATTTTTTGTTTCCATATTATCATTATGCAGTCTGAATCTTCCTTTTCACAGTCACACCCTAACTACCCAAGCTGTGCAGGATTAAGACACCCATGAAAACTAAAACAAACCTATCTACAACATGAAAAGAAATGTGGAATACTATGTAACTATCAGCTGAGTGGTTGTAGAAACCTGTTGCACCATTGAATAAAAGGAAAGAGAAATCTACAGTGATTTGGTGCTGGTTATGACTGCATGGTACTAGCAACATGAAAAATTGAATATGCTCATAGCAATCATCATTCATGTTTGAAATTCTTCTCTGGAGATATTGATAGGGTTAGAATATAAACATTGAGTACTGAAATAGATCAGTAGTAGAACATTTCCCTAGGAATATAAGTTTCTGAGTACAGAGATATTTATATCTATCTATATTTATAATCTATATTTATCTCTACTTCTAGCTATATTTAACCTTTCAAGATAAAATCTGATTCAACATATATTATTAAAATAAGTTATATTCCAGTATGCTTTCATGAAAAGTAATTTTTTCATTAAATTCTGTAAAGTTTGTTGTCTGCTAGTAGCTTTGAATTCCACCAGAGTAGCTCTGGTTTAATGCCAAGGCTTCCTAAGCAGAAATGGGCAGATAGGTGAGAATGAAAACTTTACTCAACTGCCTGTTTGCTATGGGTGAGAAAGCTGGGTCAGGACACATGCTGAAGGAGGCTGAGCAAACAGAACCGACATTGTCAGGTCAGGAAATTGATGAGATGGGAGGCAATTGCCAAAATAGAGATAATAAAAGGACAAAGTACAATCTCTGGGTTTATTGAACTTCTTGTACCAAGGGGATAAAAGATTGTGCCAAGGGAAAAAGTGTTGTACCAACCTTACCAAGCTCTCAGAGGTGAGCATGACCCATTATATTTTTATTCTGAAAGCAGACATTGTCTCCGAATTTGTGAAAATCTGAGATACAACTCAGTAGGGCACAGTATAAGTGCACTGTAGTACCCCCCTTGAGATGCTCAAAATAAAAGACCACTAGATAGCCTTATTCCCAGTAGATGAAAGAACAGACAATTGATGGATTCTACCTCACTAGTTCTAAAGAAAGAGAGATAAAGGGTAAGTCACTTTTCACCCCAGCAGAGAATAGCGCCAGATAGTGACCTATCATGTGTATGCAATGCCAGTGCACCTTCGTTATACTATAAGAGGTCGAAAATGCCTCCACACGGGCTTTCCTGTCAAACATCTGAGGTTGTAATTTGGACCGTGTTAAAACTAGTCTTGGTTCTACTTCTACAAGCAAGACTATTGATGTTTATTTTGTGGAATTCTTGTGAGAGAACAGAATTAAAACGCCTAGTCCACTGCCTGCCAAATGGGAGTGACTTAACCCATATCATCCCTGCTAATTCAAGAGCCAAGGCACTTTAGAAAATTCAGCAACAATTATAGTGATCAAAAATATTAATCCCATTTCTGAAAATCTCCCCCAAGACAAATATAAACTTAGGAAATATAATGGTAATATACAATAGGCGATCCCAATGAGAGAAAACTGAAAGCCACATCATTATGCCAATTTGGAAATAGCTAAGAATAGTGTGGACCCCAAATGAAATTTTCTTCTTCATTGTGACTAATGATTTACCTGCAAGGTTATATGACTTTTACAAAATACTTATGCTGAAATGTTATGGATGGTGTGTTTAAAATACTGAAAATGCCTGTTCTTTTCTAAAGGTAAATTAAGGTGTAGTGGATCTGGGGGAGGAATGGCAGGAACAGAGGCTGTGGTTGGGATCCAACCAACCCAGTGAAGTATGTGAAGTATATGAGTGAAGGATAAATACAAATAAGGAAAACTACACATTGTACTATAAGCCATCTAAAATATACAGAGATAGTGTGGGAGAAAATATTGTTGACCATGCTACTGAATGTCATTGTAGGCTAATTTTTTTTGATTAATTAGCAATAGTCTGTATATAATTGCATCACACTTTTTTTTTAAAGATTTGCTTATTGTTATATGTAAATATACTGTAGGTGTCATCAGACATACCAGAAGAGGCTGTCAGATCTCATTATGAATGGTTGTAAGCCACCATGTGGTTGCTGGGATTTGAACTCAGGACCTACAAAGGAGCAGTCAGTGCTTTTAACCACAGAGCCATCTCTCCAGCCCTGCATCACAGCTCGGCAAGTGCAGAATTGGTGCTTGGGTTGCTTTAACTGTGTGTTGGTAATTTCTTAAGCAACAAATTGCTTATGAAAAAGTTCGGCGACCCATGTAAAAGTGCTAAAAACAATCTCAAAACTTCAGCACAGCCTGTCAGCCAATGCCAGCTAGACACACCTGTTCTGCATGACCCATGAGATAGAATGGACACTACATTTCTCACCAATTAGAATAAAAGGGAAACAAATTATTTCATGTGATGTGTCAACTTGACACAACTCAAATTGATAATATGAATATTCATATTTCATTTGTCCACAAGCATATGTATTCATTTATCTGATGTTACTGTTTTATATTGGCTCCAAAATTACAGAATAGAAGTGATACATAAGTGGAAATATGGTCTATAAAATTCACGTATTTCCTCTCTGGGCAATAAAAGAAATGTAATGTATGCAGAAGAGAAAGTCCTAGACTAGAATATGTCTGGGAATGAATGGTCAAAATTCAAGCCCAAAGGCTACCTTATTTTCTAATAGCTATCTGAATATTAATGAGAGATGAGCAAGATAAACTGGAAACATCTACTCAATTTGAACAATAAAGAAATTCAAACTTAGGCAACAAAAAAGCTGGCAGCTAATAATGATGATGAAAATGCAAAACAAAATAAAACAAAACATAAGGCAGGTGAGAACTGCAGCAATATAAGGCTAGCTTTATCCAAGGATCCTTTCTGTTCTATTTGGCTGTACTTTAATTTTAAACAAGTTTAATTTGAATAAATGGAATTGCTACTACTTTAGATCAAAAGAGCACTGACAATTAGCATTGCCTAATAGGCAAGTAAACTAAGGTAAGAAATACTACACAGGCAATGTTTACTAATGCAATGCAGCCAAAATGGCTCTTGATTTACTAATAGATTACAACATCTTTGAGAAAGAATTTTCAAGGAAAGTCTTAAGCTTTATATTGCAAAAAAATTCAATGTTTAGTATTTCAAAGCTCAGCTCAGACATTTCCTTTTGACATTTGAAGGATTTGTATTTGCATTTTACTGGATTTTCATTGATTATAACTTCTCATCTGAAAAATAGTTCAATATAAATTTGGTTATTTAAAAGTTCTCCTGATGGGATGGTTGAAAACCAATCACCAGAGAAAAAGAAATGTATTTTGCTTGTTCAAAACTAACTTAATATGAGGAATTTGCCCTTTAGATCTAGACATAGGAATTAGGGAAATGGGTGAGATAAATGTGTAGTATTCGTAAAAGGTTACCAGTATATATTATGAATCAAGAAAAGGTGAGAAATCTTATGTTAAGATTGGAATAGAGCCTTAGATTAGTTTTTTTTTTTTTTGCAAAGAATAAAACAAAAGGACATGATATTAAGCAAAGCATAAGATAAACTTGTGTAAATCAGTTTTGATACTACCTGACCTGAAGCCCAGTACCATTATCATGTTTCTAAAATAGCTGGGAATAAACACAATGTATTTTTGAGAAGAATTAGATAACACAGAACAGAAATCACTGCTCAGAAGAGAGCGTGTTCACACCAATCCTCATGGCACTCCATGTGTTACTGATCTGATTCCACCCCGAAGTTTTACTAACATGTCATTTGAATGTTATCATTCAAGAGACTCTTTAATAGTCATTAGGTTACAGTTGGTCGCTCTATATTTTGAATTTCTTTTTTCTCTGGAATAAGAGTTTTTCTCAGGTTTGTTCCCTACCAACTCATATTGTATGTCCCAAAGGTTACTGGTAAATAACTAAATAGGCAAATAAATGTTTTAGTAAAAGCAGTTTGCACAGAATAATGTATACTAAGAAAAATAATCTCCACAAAGAAAAGGTTTTTGATTGTCTTATTCTAATAATATTCTAATGGTATTCTGTTACATATAAAATAATTTGTTTAAGTTCCAAGTTGACATTACTTATCACGCTAAACACCTAACTAAATACTCACATTTAGCGAATAGGAATTCTGTAATAGATATTTTATCATCAAAGAATATTAATCATTTTAATGATCAAAGGTGTTACATAATTAATTGCAATCCTCTTGTGTCAGGCTACAGAGTGCTGCAAGTCTAGGCATGCAACCATCTTCCCAGGCTATAAGTTCTTTGTAACTTAAATGTTACCCAAGTTGTGATATATAGAAATTATAATGGCCATAATTTTCACAACTGGCTTAATTCTAACATTGAAATGACTGAATTAAAACGATGAATGACAGTCAATGTCTCAGTTCCAAAATATGATTTGAAAGTGTTTTGTAATTGTTTAAGTTCATTGCACGTTATTTTATATTCCCTATACCCATTCTTTTCCCATAACTAAACACACCCCACACATACATACATACCATACCCCCACACACACCTCTACATTACAGCAGATTTTTTTTTTAATTTTTATTTATTTATTATATATAAGTACACTGTAGCTGTCTTCAGACACCAGAATAGGGTGTCAGATCTCTTTACAGATGGTTGTGAGCCATCATGTGGATGCTGGGATTTGAACTCATGACCTTCGGAAGAGCAGTCGGTGCTCTTACCCGCTGAGCCATCTCTCCAGCCCATTACAGCAGATTTTATATACTGATAAAACATGAAAAAATTAATTTTGAGACTACTTAATACACAAGAATATATGAAAATACTGCAGGTATCTTTGTGCAAATGTTTCTCTTCTATTTTATCTATTAATTGTTCTATTAAGTTTTTAAGACGTCTTCTTAAAGGTCCTTCCCATATTAGAAAAATCATCATTTGTTTGCAGCTGTGAGCCAGTTTACTCTCCCAAGATCAACAGTGAATTACTTGTTTTATACCACTCAAATCCATAAATATGAGTTTCTTTTTCTCTCTTAAAAATTCTATTTTATTCAGGTCAGTGACTAAATTAATAAATATCAAGTATTTTTCAAAAATAGAAAAAAGTGAAAACGTTACCGTTTTCTAGAAAGAGGAGCTTAAGTTCAAGTTTAAACAGGATCATGGCTCTCAGATCCGAGAATGCCAGGATCCATGAGTTCACATTGACAACAGTGGGCAATTCTTGCAATGTTCAAAATAATAATTTCATTTGAACTCATTTCTCTCCTCAAATGAATAAAAATTACTTCATCAGTATTTTTTTTTTGTCATAAATCTGTGAATCCAACTATAAATGTAATCAAGATACAAGGGTGGCCAGAAATCTATAGCTCTGGCCTGGCCTTTTACTTGAAATCCTGAGCACTTCTGTCTGAAATCCATTCAGTCCAGGGTGTGTGATCTGCATGTAAATAATTGGCCACCCCAGTTTGAAAAATTCTGTATTCTGCTGGTCCTCTTGTGGGCCCTTTGGCTTGGTATGTGCTGTGTACAGTACGACTGCTTGCTGTACCTTCTGCTCTATATAGCAGCATCCAGACTGTCTTCTCAATGTCACACCAGAGTTAAAATATGCTGAAGCTAAGCTGGAAGAGAAATACCTTTGGAATTTGCTTCACAAACAGACTTACTTTCTGTTTTGATTTTGTTAGCATATGCAAGCTCTAGGTCTCTGGAGAGTGCTTTCCACAGTGTGGGAAGTTGTCCCTTGCCTTCTGAATTACATACTCGATAAGCAACAGCCAGATATTTTAAAATAATGTATATATGATGTTAGTTCTTATGATATTAAAACAACAACAATAACAACAACAACAACAACAACAACAACAACAAAAGATAGTGGCTAATAACAATGAGCAGAATTAGAAAGCACAAGGTATTATAAAGTCCATGAACTGGAATCATAAACAATTTCATAGGATGTCATTTAACAGGAGTATATTATCTGCAAGCTGAAAGGGTCATGAGATACAAATTTCCAGAGGGCTATTTGCTTCCTGTATGCCTTAATAATTTATAATGTCTTTATGTGTATAATTTAAACTGTCCAGGGAAGAAAACACTGGTAAGAACTGTTTGAAATCTAGAAAGAAGAAAAGTTTCAGAAATCTACTTGCTTGAAGCAAAAGAGAGGGGGTGACTCCAATACAGTTAAAAATATAATCGGAAGGTTTTTAATCTCACAATAAACATCCTGAGTCTCCTAGTTCTGTCCTCCTTATTTTCTGAGTCTTAGATGTAAGTATTGTGTTTTAGATGCATTCACCATGGTTCAGTGTGTGTGTGTGTGTATGTGTGTGTGTGTGTGTGTGTGTGTGTGTGTGTGTGTGTGTGTGAGAGAGAGAGAGAGAGAGAGAGAGAGAGAAAGAGAGAGACATATGTATATATACATACTTTCTTTAGTTATTATTGCTTATATATGTATGCTTATTTCATATATGCATAATAAAGAGCATTTCATGAATTTGCGCAAATGCCCTGAATTTGAGAGGAGACTTTAGGACATGATGGGAGTTGCTAGAGAAAAAGGAAAGATGTAAATGATGTAAATGAATTACCTGCATATAAAATAGAGAAAAAAATTAAGATAGAATCAAACATTGCTGATAAGACTTAGCTGCATACAGTCAGGGTTTCGATCTTACATATGCTCAAAGGTCCTTTCTCTAGTGGCTTGGTCAGCTGCCTATACTATACTAGGAAGTCATGGACACTTCAAGAGTTAGGGTTCAGGGTAAGGAAGTCAGTCAAATGCCTGGCAGAATTCATGTTGTTGTTGAGTAAGAAGGACTGCCCCTCCCCCAATAGGCTCATATATCTAAATGCTTAGTCCAAAGTGAAAGCCACTGTTGTGTTACCATGCTATGTCAATGGCTTGTTTTGTAATAGTTGCTTTGATTAGAATGTCTATTCACTGTGACTAAGACAATGAATCTCCTGGGACCCTTTCTACCCTCTTCATTTGCTGTCTCTCTCTCTCTCTCTCTCTCTCTCTCTCTCTCTCTCTCTCTCATTGCTGTCTCATCACAATTATATGAGCAGCTTTACCTTCAGTTCTGTTCCCCATCATGATGGTTTGCCACAGCAGAAGCCCAAAAGCAAAATGATTAAGCCACAGAGTCCACTGAACAAAAATAACATAATTACAAATTTGTTATCTCAGGGATATTCTTGACCCCAGGAAAATGGACAAACATAGAATAAGCACATGACAGAAAGTGAAACAGTATATATCAAGACATTACCAGTTATAAGGTGAATGATAATGGGATGGCAATTAGGCTCAGAGATAAAGGTACTTGCTACCAATCCTGATGACTTGAGTTCAAGCCCCAGGATCAACATGATAGAAAAACCACCTGACTCAAACAAAATTCCCATGACTTGTCCAAGTGTTCTGTAGGATGTGCATATGACCCAATAAATAATAAAATAAAATAATAGATGATATGGCCATTATGATTAATTTATTTAACAGATTAAATTTATTATTGGTTTACTATTAAGATTGCTATGAGTTTAATATTAAATGCATCGACTGTTTCTAAATGAAATTAAAGTTTTTGTAAAAATAAATAAACGAAGGCTTTAGGATCTAGACAAATAATTCATTGTATCAGAATGCTTGCTTTACTAGTATGAAGACCTCAGTTTGAATATCTAGCACTCACATAAAAAAACTAGACAGGACCAAGGAGCACATCTAATCCCAGAATGGTAGGGATGGCAACACATCTTGTATGGTCTTGTCGCCTACCAGTTATGCTTAAAGTTACATGAAAGATTGTCTTAAAGAATAAACAAAATTATATATAACACATATTCTTTCATGCACACCAAAAATATTAAAAATTTAAAAAAGAAAAGCTTTTGATTTTGTACAATCTGTACTGCATCCTATGGTCAACTTTGCCTTGTCATATAAAAAAGTAATAGAGCCCATGGTTGTTAAGTGACATCTCGATACTTTTATAAAATAAAAGTAAACATAGAAGAAGGAAAATAACTAAAACCCATTTGGAGGAAATGTGGATCAAGGTAATAGAAACCATTATTTAGAGGTAAGTCTAGGAAATTTCCAAAAGGAAAGTGATTGAGGGCAAATATAAGATTTATAAGTTGTCACATCCATCATTAAATTATCCTGAAGCCCTCATTGGTATTGGAATTAGTTTAATAAGTAATATCTAGTTATGTAAAACTGAATTCTCCATGTTCTTTACATGCTTATTTACTGAGCTGCCTTGGAATAAAGGATTCCAACCCACTGAATTTTGATCTCACATAAATATTGCAACAACAATAAAATATACATCAGCTTTTTTAACCTTCTCTTTACATTGTTTTCAAATAGGCATTCAGGAATGTATTACATGTAGAGTTCAGTTTTAATTTTTAAAATATCTCTTAATGGAATTTTTTTTTGAACCACTGGAGCCCTGGAAACTCATTTAAAAGAAAACCTCTCATGATGCTCGCCCTGCATATTATTGATTCCATGAATCAGTCATGAGCAAGAATCTCCGTGAAAGGGATGATTTTTTTTTTTGTAGGGGAATTTTAAAGGGTAAGTCAATCTTCTATGTTCTATTTTGAAATGAAATAGCAAGTCCCATCAGTAATAGGGGCAAATTATATGCACAGTGATTATCCTTAGACACAGAGGGACAAAAAGATTTCTAGAGAACAGAATAAGTCACTGCAGAATAAGTCTGATTCTAACTTCTTTGCCAATGGTCCTTTGGGTGTGAAACGTATCCATAGGGAATCCTGTCCCTGTGGTATCTCTCAAGGGAAGGGGAAGCTATTTACTCCCCAGAGGTTTCAGGATGGCACTCTGGACTCTCCAGCTCTCTTCTTGCAGCTTCTCTGAAATCTCAAGGCTTACAATTTTACTCTTAAATGCATTACACAGTTCAGACATCCTTGTGTGTTCTCCATTAGAGGAACACCAGCATCAGGACTTGATGAAAGAGCTACATCTGAGTTCAAATTACAAGGCTGCTACGGAGTAAACACAGAATTCCTTCAGCAGTGTAAGCTTTAGTCTTCAATTATAGAAGAGAATCTTTATAGCACTATTCTTAGAATTTAGTAAGAAGAACAAAAATAAAAATCTCTTAGTTGAGTAAACATGTAAACAGATGCAGATACTCACAGCCAACCATCAGACATAGCCCTGCTGTCCCAATGGAAGAGCTAGGGGAATGACTGAAGGAGCTGAAGGGGTCTGTAGCCTCATAGGAAGAATAGTATCAACCAACCAGATAACCCAGAATTTCCAGAGACTAAACTACTAAGCAAAGAGTATCCATGGAGGAATCCATGGCCCCCAGATACATACTTATGTGACATCAGTGGGAGAGGAGGCCCTTGGTCCTGTGGAGGCTTGATGCCTCAGCATAGGGGGATGCTAGAGGGATGAGGTGGGAGTGGGTAAGTGGGTGAAGGAGCTCCCTCATAGAGGCAAAGGGGAGGGGGACAGGGGAGATGGGAAGGGGGATTGTGGAGGCATAAGCAGGAAGGGGATATCATTTGAAACGCAAACAAATAAAATAAAAAGATGTGTATTAAAAAAATAAATGTTATCTGTGAATATTTTAATACTATGCCAATAATTTTGCTGTAAAAAGAAGCTAACAGGACAAGTAAGTTTATCCTCCTTCTGCTCAGCACTCTCCTTATGTTTTATAATATTTCAAACAGGCTTTTAATATAACACCTCCCAGATGTGAGACTAGCTTTCACTTATTTCCTGAGTATATTTGTTTTTCTGTGCAGTGGCTTCAGAAAGCTTGTTGGCGTCACTCAATGCAGGTTAAAAGCAGCAGGAAAAACATTATGAGCATCCAGTCAGAGCAGCTTCCAGGGCACAATGAAAATGTGTGTTTTCTACCTTTCTCTTAACACACTCTCATTTCCTGCTGTATCAGTGAGACAATGAAGCATCTGAGAGATGCAGATTGCAAAGCAGCCGAGCAGGTTGTCAGCAATTCCTGGCATTATCTGAACTTCCATTTTCTTGTTTCTTTTCTGATTCATTATCTCGGTAGGTTCTAATGCATATGCACTTAGGTAATTAATTCCAGCAGGGTTACAGGTTTGTAGGGATCATTTCAAAAATGGGCATAGATTTATTCTCTCAATGTAAGTGTGCAGAATTAAAATTGTGGCTCTAACTATCATTAAAAAGTCTTTCTGCTCATTTTAAGACAACTTAAACATCTCTCGGAGTGTAAAAAGACAGACGACCAACTTCAGATTTGATAAAAATCAGAAATGTCAGAGTGGGCATTTTTCTTTCAGTTGCTGTAGCTTAGGGGTAGCCATGGGAAGCCAAACCTCAACTTGGAACCTTGAATTGTTAGCCTCCCTACAGTTCCACAATCTGGTTGGTTTCTATCTTAATCTCAAGCCGAGACCAAAATAGCAAAACTCTTACTGCCTTTTCCTCCTGTGGTAGAAACGATGTGCCTCAAGATTGAAAGACTTCTAGTGGATGTATTATAGATTTCATATAACCTTCAATTTACTTTTAAGATAAAGAGACATCTTTCTCTGTATTCATACAGCACAGAGAAAGGGAAAACGCCAACTACAGGTTTTCGATGTTTGTCCATGTTTGACTATTGATGATATTGATGAAATGATTAATTAAACTGAAAAGCTGTGATCTTCAGTCATCTCTTTTTATTCTACAATTACATTTTGATTAATTAATTATTCTTCTCTAGGTATTACAAAATAGGTGACATGTTAATGTTCTTTCTGTTTACATTGGACATTCTATTTATATTGGACACTCTCAAAATTATGAATATATGAGTTAAAGGAAAATGGTTCAAAATTCCATTAAAATAAAAATGAAATCTTGCATATTTTGTTAAATATACTAACAATTTAAATAATTCATAATGAATTGTTCACTATTAGAAAGCATTCTAAAGATTTATTGATGATTTTCTTAAAGTTGTATTGAGAAATGAGTTAACAAATACGTACACATATAAACCAAGAATGTTACTTCCTGTTGTGAGAATCTCAGAAGACTTTTCATAGAAAAGCTCTAGGAAAATCTAAAAGACAAAATTTTAAAGTATCTGGCTGAACAAATCTAAGTTTTTTAAGGTATCATGGTGGGCAGACATTACTTACCAAATGCTTGGAGGATGCCTCAAAATACATTAGGAACTTTTCCTTTACTGCTATCCAAACAGAGCAAATACACTATCACTAAGCTTTACTGCTGTGGACCTACAGAGCTACAACTTCCCATTGTAGAGGGTTGTCTTGTGCATTGCATGTTTTTAGAAGTACCTGGGCCAATAGGGTTCTCTCAAATGTGTTGATTGAAATTAGTAGGTTGTTAAAATAAAAAAAAAGATAGCATAAAGTATAAAGTGGGATATATTTGGAAATTTGAAAGTTGATAGTGCACAATTCCATATTTGCTTATATATCCAAAAGAAAAGCAGGTAGCTTTTGTTCAATAAAGACATGCTGAAATACATTCATTTCAGCATAGGGTTCATAAGACGGAACATGGAATACAGGAACCATAGTCACCCCAATACCACAGGCACTAAAAGTAGTAATGCAAGCCAATGAGAGTTGGATAGAAATCTGGATGTCCAAATAATGCACTTGTATAATCCTTCCTGTAGATACTTCAAAAACAAGCAATATCATCGCACAAGGTAATGTTTCTATTCCAATCCCCATAAGTGTGTTGGTCTGGTTGAAAACAAATGAGAGATTGGGAAAATTCTAGGTAGGTTCCTTAAGGAATATGAGATACCCTGGTTCTTCACCCTAAGGAGTTATATGATAAGATATTAATTAGCTTCATGAATAGGGTGGGTAATTGTATGTAATGATGGTGGTGGTGGTGGTGGTGGTGGTGGTGGTTTGGGTGGTGGTGGGAGTTGGTGGTAATAGGAAAGGGAAAGTGAGGGTTAATGATAGTACTTGGGAATGATAATGGTGGCATGTGTCAGTGAATGGGGTAGTAATAGTGAAGGGGTAATAGGTGGTGGTTGTTATGTGCAGTTTTCTACATAATTGTTTTATTTCTATGAGAAAATATAAAAAATATAAAAATAAGCAAAAGGAAAAGGCTGCTGCTATGAATTTAATTTTTTGAAGTCTAGGAAAATTCTGTTAAGTTTTACACTTCGATTAAAGTAAATGCATTTTCTAAATCATTATCCCTCTAGGATTATCTATATGATGACGGTAAGGAGGAAAATACAAATAATAAATGAAACAGAACAGTGAATTAATATAAACAAGCAACCAGGTAAAAGAACATAAAATATTTTTTAAAAAGCCACAATAAACCCATATGGTAAAGAACATATTTTGACTGTAAATAAAAGTGAAAAATCAACCATTTCTATCATGTGAATTATTATTTATGGGCCTCTCTCTTTCTCTTATCATGATCACTCAGAAGCAGTTACAATTTTAATATATGAGATACCATGAGACAGAATGTTTCTAAGAAGCATGAACTCATCACCCCTGGGAGGTAATGACAGGCTCCCTGTGCACGCCTCAGTTTCTTCTCAGACTCAGTAGCCACTGGTATTGGTTTCTAAACAGGTAGCATTTTTGTTCGGCTTTTTGTTTTGTTTTGTTTTGGGATTGGATTGACATTAGTATATGCTATTTAAAACAAATATTCTCTCTGTCTTCTGTCTGCCTTTCTTCTATTACCTGCATGTCTGCCTGCCTTTCTGTCTTGTCTGTCTTCTGTCTCTGTCTCTGTCTCTCTCTGTCTCTCTCTCTCTCTCTCTCTCTCTCACACACACACATACACACACATACACACACATACACACACACACACGTGCATGCAGTTCTTCATGTTTTACCAGTAGAAGTGTGAAATAAATATACATATATACATATATATATACACATATATAATTCTAATTTTTATATTTAGCACAATAATGTAAATATATATGGCCAAATATCAGTGTGTGATAGAGTTTGACTCTCTAACAATCTTGAGCCCAATGCAAGGGACCAGAAGACTATTGAAAGGCAGCAGGATTTCTGACTTCTACTGTATAAATAGACATTCTGTGAAATGATCATGACTACCCTTCAGTATGTTGGCCTGGTTCCTACTGTTTCATGTCAAGTGTGATCTTTAATTAGGGCTGTAGGACTTTTCTTGTATATTTCCATAAATGCTTAAAATCTGTTGTTAAATCTTTAGTTGTTTATTATTAATTTGAAGTCCATGCTAATTTCCCCCTCATGTTACATTCTATATACAATAGAGCCAAGCTTTATTAAATCTGAGCCAGCACCTTCTGACGATACTACTCAGGGAAGTAAAGTTGTTTCATAGGACTGGAGAAAATAATGTGTCCAGTTTCTACCTGTAATGAAATACCCTGCCTGCAAAACACATATGAATAAGTACATCCTACGAACAAAGAAGAATCAGCCATGTGAGAAAGCAGGACATTTAGCTCTGCACTTTGGAGATGGTGATATCAGGTAAAAAGTTGTCAGTTCTTAGCTAAGAATGTAGTTTAAACAGTTATAAGCAAGACACCTTCCTTGAACCTTAGTCCAACCAATGCAGTGGTCAGAAAGCTCAGGAGAAAGAAAGGAAGAACAATGTGAACTGTCGAGTACTTTATTAGCTTTCTCTATGTTATATCTGAGCTGTGATATAAACACAGAACTGGTCTCCTCACATAAAATAATAGTGACAAAATCAAGCAAGCCACAATAAGGATGCTGCCTCTGTTTTTGTTTAGACCCTCATCTAAAATCATGGGGAGGTGTGAAGAATGTCAAAATATTGTTCTGAAAAACTGCCTCCTGATGCACTGTACTCACCAACATACAGAAAAGGACTTTCCAAAGTTGGTCACAGGAGAATCATTCTTTAATACAGACACAGGACAGAGAGGTATGAAAGTACAACTTATCAAAGAGTCATTAGGAACAATCTGCTTCATATAAACACAATCAAACAAAAGCACTGATAAATACTTCCATTTCTCTGATTAAAGAAAGCGTTATAGGGCCTAGGTTAAAGATGGCTCAGATGATTTGCATGGATAACTTTCGTCTAGGAACTGTGTTAGGTTTCTAGCACCATATGGGGTGCCTTGCAACCACTTTTAACTTCAGCTCCAGAGTATCCAATATCATCTTCTAGCCATCAGAAATCAAATACATTGGCCACCAAAAATAAAATAAATCTTTTAATAATAGGACAAGGTGTTCCAGAAATAAAATTATGGTGATTGGTGGAGACCAGACTGGATAACTGATACAAAGTCAGTTGCTATGCAACATGTATCACTTGTGAGGGATTTGAGGAAACTGGAGTAGGTATAAAATTAGCATATTTCAAACAATACAATGCATTGGTTGAGAATACATGTAGTTAAGAGTAAATGAGACCTTTCCTCTGTAATTTGAAGTCAGAATAAGTAACAGTATATTACAATATATAATTAACAGCTAATATCAGCTTCTTATTTTATTTGGTTATGTGTAGATATGGTGTGTGTGTGTGTGTGTGTGTGTGTGTGTGTGTGGTCTGTGGTTAGGGCATACATGTGTTGGTGCGAATGGCATCTATCTTTGTGATCCAAAGACTACAATGCTATTGAAGGACCCCTTATAGCTTGTATTAGACACAGTCTCAGAAATCCCCATTTATTATGTAGGCTCTGGGAAAGAAAACAAAGTCCTCACAATTTTGTGCCCAAATGGTCTTAAACTCTGAAACATCTCTCAGCATCAAGGCTGTAATAAATTACCTTATTTTATTAGAATATTGGCAACTCTTCAAGAAAAGACACATACCCTATACCAACACAAAATAGTTTTATAGACACTAAGTTTTCCTTTTAAGGAGCTCATCTATTATTCCCTAAATCATTTGAAACCTCTTGTTTGCTCTATGCACAGAAGAGCTTGTGCACCAGCTCCTAGCTCTCATTAATGGAAGTTCACCCTGGATTTTTCTTTATATTATATTTCATGATAATATTACTGTAGCTGATATGTTGTTGGCTTTTTTTTATATCTCATGAAACTTAACATGGTGCTATGCACAGAGTAATAATGCTCAAAATCATAGAATGATTGAATGCATTAATGAGGAGAAGAAATGAATGAAGGAAAAGAAATTTTACTGTGTGTTAAACATGCCTAAATAAGCAACCCATAGTATTATATGTTTTTCAAACTTCTTCCTGAGGTTTAATTTTCCCCTTGGGTAGTAAAGATAAAATGGAATAATTCAGGCAATTTGCAAAATGTTTAGATAATTGAGGGGCATATTGCATAAAGGCAGTCTTCTGCTTTAAGATTTGAAAGCCCTGAGAGGTCCCATGAATGCCCAGGGGTCACGTGCTCCATAATAATCTATTCCAAAGACCCTACAGCATCTAAAGTTCTAGGACAGGAAATAGGTTAAGGTGCACAGGGAAGTCATTAGTTGGGTCAGCAGAAAAGGGATTTATGTGGCGCCCAGATGCATATAATGTTGAACAAGCCCTGAATATAGACACAATCTGACCTTTAGATTCCAATGCCCAATAATTAACTTCAGAACTTAGCTAAGCAGGCTGTCTGGTTCACTCCGTGACAAGCAGGTTGGCTTGGAGCTACAAACACACAGTTTGAAATTTTAGGCACTAGATATTTAATACAATCCAGTATGGAGGAACTCAAGAGTGACTTTCACAGAATAAGACAATTTAACTGTTGAGTAGCCCAAGGAACAAAAATACACAGATTCACTCACTTGATTATGAAAAACTTTATAAATAATGTTGTTCATGTAAAAGGCTAGAGAACATAGGTCACTTTCAAGGGCATTATGGGATTTGATTATTATTTGTAATGAAGTAGAAAAGCACCCAGTAAACAATGGTTCTCTGTAGGAAGCAAGGTACCTAATTATCCCAGTTATATCTTTGTCTGTTTTCAATGTGCACATTAGGGTCTGTCTATATGATGAAGCCCTTGCAGAGTCATGTTTCCATCCTGCATTTTCCTGAAGTTCTCAGTGATAATGAGCTTGGCTTCTATTGAGGCAAGGGTGCAGGAGTCAAGGCTTGGCAGTCTTTAAGCTCTCCTGAGAGATTTACCTTCATGCAGAGCCTGCTTATATCCTGAGCCTGTCATTTCCTCAAAGAGGAAGAGATATGCCCTTTTCATTCCCAGCTCCTGGAGTAATTACAGGCTCAGGTAACAGGTCAGTGAGGGCACTTGGGACTTCTCCATGCCAAGAGGCGAGAAATCAATGTCAACACATTTGCAAGAACAGACCACTGGTACTTTCAGTGCTACTTGTCCCAGGGAATCTCCAGAACCTTGATGGCACCTGAATTTTGTCTTTGAATCAAGATTTGGCATTTGATTCCTATCCTGGGAGGATGGCTAGGGAACAAAGGACAACAAAGGTGTTAGTAAAAAATGACTTGTCCTCCACGTTTTCTTGACTAAGAAGTCATAAGGGAAATCAAATATTTTGAACAAATAGTGGTATGTGCTTATTGTTCCCAGGTTGCTTGTGTGTGACTAGCACTCCAGAAAAATTATAGGAAAAATCGCCCTGTGCACTTTTACAGATGTCAGTATCCTTTGTGTTAGCATCCCAGTTAAAAGGTCCCAATAAGATTTAAAGATTCAATCCTACTCATGCCTCTCAGTCTGGTTCTTATATGTCATCTCTCTCAGCCCCATCTACCTATCCAATTTGCTTGGTGTCTAAATGGCTTCTTCTGACATGCTAAACACACTATCAAACACAGAAAGAAATTTGGATTCCCTCCAAAGCCACTCCAGAAAATTGATATGCTATATGGTTAGTGTTCAGAATCAACCTTGAATTATACTATATTGAGACTATGAAAGCATTGCATTGTCATAACTCTCTAAGTTTACTCCAGTGGGATCTTACAGTTAATTAAAACCAAATTTCTGTTAGGACAGATATAACTACACAAGCAGTATGTTTTTTGCTTTGTTTATTTTTTGTTTATTTTTGGGTTTTGTTTTAGAAGAAGGACAAAAGTCTAAAGAATTGGTGGGTGTTGATCGATGAGTCTCCATTACTGAAGTCTGAATCAGACAAAATACATAAAGTTAGAATTGTAATTCTACTACAGTATTTCATGTGGACAGTGATGATGCCAGAGATAGAAGGAAGGCAGCCATGCTTCTCCCTTAGAGTTGACTGTGCCCCTCCACTAGCCAATTTATTGCAGAATTTCAATAGCAACTGGATATCATTAGTATTGGATTTAGATCACTTACTAGAGAGGCAATTTGAATTCTCAGAGCTTGTCAAGATATGAAAGTAGCCACTAGGCATGTGGCCATGATGCAGTCACATTTTGTCTTTTTTCCCTCTTCATCTCCCCATCCTCCTCTTATAGCTCCTTCTCTTTTCCTTCTCTTTCTTCACCACATAAAGACAGGAGAATCATCATGCAAAGATACAGTGAGGAGGACAGAAGATGGCCAGAAACAGAGCACTTAGGAGAATTTGGCAACATGTTAATCCAAAAATTCTACCCTCGAAACTGTGGAAGAAAATTAGTATCTGGATTTTCTTTTAAGATTTATTTTTATTTTATATGTGTGCTAGCATGTCTGGTACCTACAGAGCTCAGAAGATGCTACCAGATTCATTGGGTTAGTCACATGTGGATGCTAGGAACTGAAACTGGGTATTTTGTTGCTGTTGTTAATTCACAGTTTCCTTGTATTGCTATGATATGCTTTCTCAACTTCATCTAAGTCAGGGTCATCTAAGAAGAGTGACAATCAGTTATTTAAAATTCCTCCATAACATTGTCCTGTATCATTCATTGCCTGTGGGTAATTTTCTTGATTAGTGACTTATATGGGAGGGTCCAGCCAACCCTGTCTCGTACTATCTTTGGCAGTTGGTTCCATGTGCTAAAAGAAATCATGCTGAACAAGCTATGGAGAGAAAGGCAGTAAGCAGCATTTCTCCAAAGCTTTGAGTTCATGTCCTGTGTCCAGACACTGACCTTGAATTCCTGCTGTGACTTCCCTCAGTTGATAGAGTATGATCTGAGAGTGTTAACCTAAAATGTACCCTTTCTGCCCCAAGTCACATTTGACTGTAGTGTTTGATCACAGCAGTAGAAGTCCTAACTAAGACAATCTGTCCTGTCTGTAGACTTTTGTTTTAGCTGTCAAGACAGACTGGTATAACATAAGTGAAGTCTTTAAAATTTCACCAAAATCATATCTTAGTTCAGTCTACTTTCTGTAGTTTATTAGTATTTCTATATCTCACCAAAAAATCAAAACTCCTTGCATATAAATATTATTTTAATAAGGAAACATGACATATATATTATATATTGTTTTGTTTTCTTCTCTGATCTCATATATAATATTTTACCTAACATGTACATATAATTATATACTCTTTATACTATCATTGCCTAATGTTATATATTTGACAAAGTATTTTAATAAAAGATTAAAATATTAATCTTTATACACTAAGATTAATAAAGAAAACCTTTATGGGAGACAAGAGTTTGTATTTCTTTTAGAGTAGAACAGAGGCTGTGTGGCTAGAACATGAGTGGCAAGACAGAAGTGGGCAGCTTTCTTTGTATATCAACAGTACCCTCTTCACCCTTGAAAGTATGAATAATACTGCATATATATACATACATATATATATGTATATATATATATATTCTAATCAATAGAAATTTCAAATATGCTAACTTATGTTGACAGAAGGAAATTAAAGAAGTGAGTATGTCAGTGCTTTAATATTAAATGTTTGTCTTAGTTCACCGCAGTAAGCCCCTTGTACCCTCTTGTTCCTTTGAATGGATGCAGGAGCACCAATGTCAGAAACTTGCTTCAGAATCATGACATCCAGAACTGAAGGCAATACCTATGTTTGTTAGTCACAAAATCAGCAAAAATATAGCAGTAATTAAAATCAAATATAGTTGTGATTACTTTTTTTAGAATATCTAAAAAGGTATTATTTTTAAAGATTTCTCTGACAATTGTCTTTACAAAAACAGTTGTATTTGCTGTGACAGACAGTTGATTCTCATTGGGAAACCAATAGTTCATCTTGAACGTCTTACTGAATACCTCTCTACACTTTGACATGGCTCCTGCTAGCAATTACCTCCTTCAAACTTTATTTTGTGGTTAAACACATCTCTTGAAATGGTCCTCTGCCATAGCAAATATAATAAATCCATATATAAGCTTTTGGGAAAGACTTTAAGGTGGATTCATACTAATCAGAGGCATTAGAAGTCTGATGTTTTAATAGAAAAACAGATAAATAAGTTTCTTTAATGCTGTGACCAGCTATAATTATGATTCTTATAACAGAAGCTAAATGCACTCTCATCCTTTGTAGAAAATGCAATGCAAAATCATAATGCAAGTGATGCTAAGCTTGCATTTAGTGGGGATCTAGAGTAAATTATCTGCATTAACATTATTCCATTATCATCACACTCTTACTTATTACACCTACTTAAATGCGTCCAAATGTTTAGTGCCTAAGTAAATTACAAGGCTAAAAGGAATATGAGGGCAATAGAAAAATCGACAATTATGAGTCATTTAGTATTTCTTTTAGCCTAATGCAAAACTAATGGGTAATGATGGACTTACTGGAGAAGTTCAGAACACATTTTCTCCAAATAGCCCATGGTCTCTCTGTTGGAACTCCCTGCATTGTGCCTCTCTGGTGCTTACAGTCTACTAACCGAAAGTAATCCAAAATTATTCTATAACATTTCATCAAAGTTTTTCTGAAGAAATCACAAGCTTATCTTCAGCTGATTCTCTGGATTTTACAGCAGATTTGGGAATTCCACAGGGATACTGGGTCTTTTGAGATTCTTGTGATGTGTACTCCAAAATAGAATAAAAGAATGTATATGAATCTTTGATAAATTGGCATAAACATGAAGAATGCTGAAGCATGGAAATTTATGATCTTCTTGGTATAATTCTTTTATTTTATATTCCTTTGTGGAGGTAAAAAATGTAAAATCAAAGAATAGATATGTTGTTACAAGGTTCTTCCTATAAGATGGGAGATGGTGGCATGTCACTTCTGTTTGTATGAATTCAAAATCTAAAGCAATCCAAGTTTTATTACAAAACTAATCTGCTTTTATCCTAAACCTTAAATGGAGTCTAAGAGTTTAAATACTTTGATCTTAGGCTAACATACCTAGAGGAAGTTGTAAATATTCCTGAAAAGGACAATAGGTTAACAGAGAAATTAGGATTTATCTGATTGGTTTTATTTCTAAACTCTCATGTTAAGTATTCCTCACATATAATTCTGTGAATAATAACTTTTAAAAATAAAAAGCTCCTTAATCCCACTACCAACAAATTCTTCCGTTACTTATTCCCTCAAACGTGCCCAGTTATTGTTGCCAAGGAAACAGCCAGGAAGCAGGAGTGAGGCAGACCCTTTCATCTGGTGAGAGGATGATGGGAATGGATGAGAGCTGAGCAAGGTCAGGCGCTTGCTGCTGAATACAAATCTGTCATGCCTAATAGATGAACTCTTTAGCTTCTGGGCCATTCAGGCTACTCCCAGCAGCCAAGGAGAAAATAAAAAAGACACTCAAGCATGAATGCCAATCAGCCCGTGTGGGCAACAGTGATGTATTTACATGTGCCACAGCAGCTGCGCCAGGCTTTGCGAGGAATGAAAAGATAAATTAAATATGTGTCAATAATTATAGGAGGTCAGAATTCAAATCCAGAAGGTATATTAATAAGATCAGAGGGATGTCATTTGGTTGATCTAACCTGTTAACATCCCATAGGCTTTTCTGAGGTCAGAGTTCAAAATCTGTCGTAGAGTCAAATGTATTGAGCTGAGGAAACCCTAAATCAGTCCTCTCTTGTTTGTTTACCAGGGACAACAATCATTTACTATACATTGGGAAATATTATACATTTGGTTTCTTTTTATGGCTAAATGTATGGTCCAGCACTCATTCAAAATAACATCGGGGGCGGGTAAGATACCTTCCCTTCTAGTGATACCTCAGGGCACAACTATTTCAACCAGGCCTGCATAGTTCATAGTTTTGAGTCAACCTCTAGCATCCACAATACTTCTTCTAACTATAACAGTGTAAGAGAATACAATACCATTCTGTGATGGTAATTAGAGCTCTATTTATATAAGGTAGATGACTTCTTCAAATACATTTTTCTCTCATCTCCCTTCTTTATTAATAAAAATCCAGGCTGAAATAACAAGTGAAAGAAGGATACGTATTTTCATAATAAAAATGTTTCTCAGCATTTTCGATATGTGTGCATTTCTGCTAGAAATTTTAAATGTCAGGAAAGGGGAAACAGAGTCCAACAGCATGAAATATTTAATTTTGTTGTGATGACAAGGTAATTTTATGAAAAGAATGATCATATGATAGAAATTAATTGGGATAACTTTACAAAATATGACTATAACATGAAAATGGCTTAACACACCTGAAGATTTATCATATAGTGTAAAAGTCAGGAAATGAAGTATTAATTAACCATGCTATGCTTCATTCCCTTTTATATTTGCAAATATATATATATATATATATATATTTGAATACACACACACACATATATATGTATATATATATATATATATATATATATATATATATATATATATATATATATATATATATATTTAAATAGAAACAATCTCGCCAGAGACTGCTCCAGAGAAACTTGTTAAGTAATGTTTTCTCTACTCTCAATGAGGCAGCATCCTCCCAACTCAGAAATCTAATATTACAGGACTCTAAAATTTGGTGAATTAGAAGCTTGATTAGCATGTGAGTTTTAGTTAACTATCAACATTATTTGTTTTAGATTTTTTTGTTTGCTTTTGAGAAATAAGTTTTATTTTATTTTATTATTTAGTATATATTATTTATGACAGACTATGTCCTGATTATGGCTGAGGAAAAGCAAAGATTTAGATAGGAGTTGGAAAGGCAACCAACAAAAGGAAAAGTCAGGAAGAGAAGGCACAGAATGAGAGACTTACTTGCTCATGTACTTATGAGTGCCACAAAAATACTCAGCTTAGAGCTATCCTATATATGCAGAGGACCTGGGGCAGACTTGTACAGGCCTGCATTAGGACCTGTGAGTGGCATGTTTCTTTTTTTAATTCTTTCAGAAAAACACATGGGTGGAATATTGAATGAATTTCACTATTGCATTTCACCCATGAGCAAGAAATTAAAATTCTCTTTTTGGCAGAAAAAAAAAAAACCCACCTCTGCCTATCTTCTTTTCTTGACACCTGCACAAAGAGTTTACATTTATTTAATTTTCATTTTTTAAAAGTGCAAATTTCCCCCATGTGGGATGCCTGGTTGAGTTCACAGTAGATAGTGTCAGCCAGACACCAGTAGCAGAGAAAGCAGGCCTAAACCAGAGCAGGTATGACCTTCAAAGGACATTAGTAACCCCATTCTGTCAATCAGAATCCAATTCCCAAAAGATTCCAAAACCCTCAAAATTGTGTCACACATTGAGTGCATAAGAACTCTCCAAACTCTCGTGTCCTCTCACAGGTCTTGCCTCAGCAAAACATCATGTGAGTTTGCTTCAACAAAACATCACAGAACTCTAGCTCACATGACACAACCAAAAATTTCCAATTAATGGTACTTCTGAGCAAGTTAATTTATTTCCAGTGTGGACTGCTCTTCTAATTAGGTTTGGAATTTTCTATATTAGAAGTCAAATGGTGCTCAAGACCCATTCAACCCAAGCAGCTTTTATATGTATTTTATATACTGATAAAGATGGGATAATTTAAAGAATACACTTTAAAGCCTCTAATGAACTTCTGACTAAAATAAAATTCACACCAGCTCTGTTACATGGTGTATCATCCTTCGACAAAGGCAGATTTTAGATGAACTATTATCCTGAGATTGTAAATTACCACTCCTCAGTATTTGGAATCCCTGTCTATGGTGCCTTAGAGACTGGAGTGACTGTGGGCAAGTCACATTTCAAGAAACTAAACCCTGTGTATCAACCATCTCAACACCACATCCGTCCAAGGCTTCACAAATCACAAGGAATAAGAGCAATTTGAAGAGACTGTTGAATTGAGTTACAGAAGAAGACATTACAGTTTACAAATCTTACAAGTCATTCCTGGAGTGATCCACCTATATACTGTCCCATGTATCCAATTGCCAATTACAATCATATAGATGTGTCTTGGCCATGAGAGAAAGAGGCAGTGTGCATGAAAGATATTTTATATTTCCCCTTACAGTTGTTAGGAATCTTTTCTCAAAAAAAATAACTGTCTATAATTCAGGCTCCAAAGTTTCTTAAATAAGGGTGAGAGAAAGGGGAAGTTGTCAGAATAAAGGCACTGGTAGATGTCTGTTTATCCATATCATTAATATAAGACATTGATTGACAGTACCATCCAGTATAATATGTTCCCCTTCACAAATAGCTGAAGTGTTTAAATCATTGATTTGAATCACACACTATAAACAGGATTTATAGCATTAAAATAATCAGTAGTTAGCCTTCTTTTATGTTGATGGCTGTGCATGTAGTGTATGTCAGTACATACACATGGATAGGGGCCAGCTGTATTCCTCTAATGTTTTGTCCCCTGTTTTTTGAGATAAGATCTCTCACTGAACTTGGGGCTTACCTTTTTAATCTAGACAGGCTGGTAGGTGAGCCCAGAGATTGCCCATCTCTGATACTCTGCAAGGAGCTTACAGTGGAGTGTTTACATAGGTTCTGGGATTTTAAATAGTCCTTTATACTACATGGTAAGCATTTTATTCACAGCCCTCTATCCAGCCATTCACATTTTAAAGAAAATTTGTTCACCATACCAAACTTTATCCACGAAGAGAGAAATGCCATTCAAGATAGAGTTACTCAGATATTTATATCCTGAAGCAAGCACACTGTAAAATCAATTTATGAACTCATTACATAAATCCATACTAAACTATTTAGTCTATGTTTAACACAAGACAAGGATAGTCAAGGTAAGTTAAATGCATTTTATTTCTAGGTTGCCAAAGTTAATCCTTCCAATTCTGGTTTATTTATCAGTGCCTACTCCAACAGAAGGGGGGTGGTCAGAGGAAGAAGAAAAAGATGTGACCATTCTTACGTTCAGATGTTTAATGCTAATGAAATCAATATGTTCCAGCCTACCACTGATAGCACTCACAGCTATTTTATGTTAATGTGTGATCCTTTAACTTGCTATTCCATGATGGCAGTACAATAAGGCCATTCCTCAAAGGGGAGTATAATGTGTCCAGTAGAAAGGAATCATTTCATCAGTAGGAGAATGACCCACTTATATACTATCAAGGAATGAGAGATGCATAATACAACCCTGTCACAATCTCCCTTAAGCTTTTCATTACTACCAGCAAAGCCAATAAGCTACAGCATTCCCGGGCAGCATCAAAAGCTTCTTTTCAATTCAAATGCTAACTTCTAAGCATGCCTTCCTTTTTGCTGTTCTTTTGAGTCCCTCTTTCTCTACAGAAGCAGAGTTGTCACTCAGTCCAGTCCATACCTATTCCCATTGTGGATACTGCAAAATAGTCAATGTTCATTTTTCCTTTTCTCCCCTATCAAATATACACAGAAACACATTACTTCATTTCAGCTTCTTAATTTTTTTTCCATTCCACTGCCAAATTTTCAATTATATGTTTTGCCATCCTTTAAATATTTACCTCTACTGAATTATCTCTACTATATCATAATTTAAACCTGAGTTTATCAATTACCTAGGAAATGATTTACTTGCATTTTTAAGGCTTCTCATGAATCACTGAAATCCTGCCATTCTCAGAACTTCTGAGGATGCTGGAAATGTAAAAGATAGCAAAAAAGAATTCCCAGTAGTGGATAGAAGACACTCTTGCTGTTCCTCACTTTCTAGAGAGTACCTTTAATACCAATCAACTACTCAAGAATCTAAAATCTTAGGATTTTCCTAGTTTATCTAGGAAGGTATAGTAATAGAAATTACCTACTTTGTAGACCTTCTAACTACATCTCTCTCTCTCTCTCTCTCTCTCTCTTTCTCTCTCTCTCTCTTTTTCTCTCTCTCTCTCCCCGTCCCTCTCTCTCTCTCCCTGTGTGTGTGTGTGTGTGTAGTTGTGGGAAGTGGCCTTATTGTACTTTTCATAAACTATTGAAAGCATACTTTCCTAACTGCTTTCACAATTTCTAGTTGATTTTCCATCTATCAATGACATATATTTAGTAAGAGTTGAACATGGGGAGCAGCTAAAGAGACACTGCGGTAGACAGACTCATTCTGGAGGACTGGAAATATTGTCGCTCACTCGGAAGACCATACATACCAATTGGCAATTCAATACCAAATAATTAATAGTGGAAAAAAACATATAGGTAACACTTTATAAATGAGTTTATATAGTATATAATATATATATACTATATATGTATTATTATGCTTGTGATATATATTATATATCATAAACATTAGAATATATATATAACAATAATTTATGAATATAAGAGCCCATGATTTTAAAAGAGGTGTATATGCGATGTTTGGAAGGAGGAAATGGAATAGGGAGAAACTATGATAATTTTAACATCTCAACAAATAAAAGAAATATTTTTAAAAGTAAAAATAAAGTGAGCTTTAAAAGAAATACCTAGAAACACACCTATAATTCACATACAACCCATCAAGATAATATAATAATATATCATTTAATATCTGTAATATAGATAAAACTCTAAATTTCTATCCATCTTCCAAAAGCCACTTAGGATCCAGTTCCTCCAATCTCTCCAGACTTCCTGCATATCATTCTCTGAAAATGTACTTCCAAATCTGCTCTGTCCCTTTACTGCTTATATAATGTTCCTACTACAAACCATTCCATGCCATCTTAATGGCTTAGATATCAATTTTCCTGATTTATATGCCTCACTCTCATAGAAAAATCTGCTCATGACCCTTATGATCTACCTCCATTCTTATATGAGCATATTCCGTGTACTCTGACTCTTGTTTTCCTAGGACAGTGAGTGGGCGTGCCAGGTCTCTTGGTCCAGGGCAGTGGTAAGGCGGGGCATCGCAGTGGGCAGGGCCTAGGCAGGATATACTTTTTTTTTTTTTTTTTTGTATTTTCGAGGCAGGGTTTCTCTGTATAGCCCTGGCTGTCCTGGAACTCTCTCTCTGTAGACCAGGATGGCCTTGAACTCAGAAATCGGCCTGCCTCTGCCTCCCAAGTGCTGGGATTAAAGGCGTGCGCCACCACCGCCCCCGGCCTCCTTGTGCTCATAATGGTTTGTTTTAAAACGAAAGTGCTTATCACACTAGAGAAATCCAAAGGCAAGTTTTTTTAGAATAATGTTTCACATGCAGAGAATCTGGTCACTTAGTATGCAGTTGCATTGGTTTTGTTGCCTCTGACAGAGAAAAGCAAAACTTTATTTACTGTTCTCTCTGTGTGAATTCCCAAAGAGACATCTGTTCCTAGCTAGACAAATATGTTTTTTTAAAAAAATCTATGCAGTCTGATCAGAACTGGGTTCATAGGCTCGTGTCAAAGAGTGGGATGTCTCAAGTGGAGCAGAAGAGCAAGTGTCTGTGTCAGAACTGGATCAAGAGTTCACGGGTGTCAGAGGCTCGTGTCTGGGCAACCAACTGTCATCAAGGCCTCTCTCCATTTATAAAATAAAGACGACAGTAGAGGAATATAATCTAAGATGCACGGCAGTGGAATGTATCTCTTTGTTATTGCAAATAAGTGCCATTTTGCTAGAAGAAAATCACACAAAACCTCATTGCTCCCTGTTCAATACTGTCTGTCTCACCTTGCCAGCCTTTCATGTACACAGCCTGCTGATATTTATTTAAAATAAAAGGAAAATCCCATATAATTAGAATGTGTATCATTATTTAACAGGAAACTAGTCTTGAAATACAGAGGACGTTTCTCTCTGGCTTCATTTATAATGAAATGTGTCTTATTTGAACATGGTCCCTTGTAAATTTCAAGTGAACCTTCAAATACTTTACAACATGTCGAACTTTGACCATCCTATAATTGGGAAGATATTTTAGCAATATTTTCAGTGAAAGGTGTGGACACCCATGAACTCATGATAAATATTGCTCAATAAAATGTGGCAAAGATAGTAGGTATATTATATACAAGGCACTTAGGCTAATTAGTTAAATAATGATTGCTTATATGGGGCATCATAAAAGGTTAAAGATGCAAATCTAATATATTTAGAAGAAAAGCAGTTTTCCATTTTCTTTGTTAAAAAGGTAAATTTGTTATTGCCAGCTACTCTCTTAAAACAAAACTGTAAGTAAAAAAAGTATTTTAATACAATAGAAGGTTTTTTATTTTCTGTGATAAATAGCATTACTATCATTCCAAGATATGGTTATAATAAAAAATGTTAGCACAATCAACATGGGCTCTGTTAGACTTTAAGGATAATTATCTGAAATAATTAAACTTTCCTTAAAAATAATCTACCATTTCTAATCTGTATTCCAGCTCCTTGCCTATACCTTCCCTAAGTGTTTGAAAACTATTGAGCAATTAACAAACATTAGAGGTTCCCTATGTATTAATTAAAATCATTAATTAATATTGTTTGCCTCAAGTTCATTAACTGTTAAACCAACCATTCGTGGATGGCAAGGTGCTGCAGGAAAGAACTCTTTCACTAGAGACATGAACACAGATCTAAATCTCTCCATATGGGACAGTGACAATAAACCAAGTGTGACTCAACCAAAGTCCAGTGGTACGAACTATAGTTCACCTCTCAGTTAATGTTCCATCCTCTGTATACTCCTGCACAGCAGATCTCAATCTGTCTAAAGCTTCAACCCTTTATTATACATTCCAGATGTCTTCTGATAACACTTCTGCTTTATCCATCGATCTGATCAGACTCATATGTGGAAAAGTTTATAGGTCAGAAAGACTCCTTCAAAGTTATATGGCCTTGAGCATTCAGTTTACCTCTCAGTGAAATACTTTACTCATCCACAAAGGTTGACTTTATCTCCAACATTGTATTGTAGGTATGAATCAGGTACTATGTTACTGAGAAGCTGGGGTGTAATATAGTACCTAGCACTTGGCAATTTCAAGACAGGCTTCTATCATTGTTTGTCAAACCTGATTATACTACTTCTACAGTCATTTGGTACTATAGATGGTATCTGCCTTCTTTCCATCCATGAAATGAAAAGAGTTATATATTCTAGGCCATATTATCCTAACGATGAACAGAATATTTATAAAGTTGTTGCAACAAGTCTGTGACATAAGCTCATTCTTCAAAAGGTTCTTTTGGTTTGTGCTTTCTGTTTCCTTTGTGTTGGTCTCTTACCTAGGTAGAGCATATTATAACTGTTGAAATATGTTTTCCCATATACTAAAATACTGCATGTTTTAAAATTATTATTCAATGAAAATATTCAAACAAAAAGCTTACCTCCTAAGGCATTTTAAGTGATTGAAGGAGTAGAAAATAATGAGTAGTTTGGGAGTCAAATCCTTTGCATGTTGCAGTTTTTCTTGCTGCTTGCCTGATATTAGTTCCAATTACATACTTTAATTTTAAAAAATCCACATTAATTTATTGATTAAAATATCACTGTGGACTTCCATTCCATTTGACTTGTAAGTTAAGGTCTATTTTATAAATGATATATTCTACTAAAATATTAGAAAGCTTATATATTAAACATCTATTCTGCTATGTATTTATATCCCAATATTGCAATTTTCATCAAACTTATTACCCTATTATATCACATGCTTGGGAAAAAAACAAAGAATAGTAGCTCTCAGAACATTTTAAATGGTATTTTCTATCATATTCCAATGTAATTCAACAATCTTGTAATCACAAGCTAGTAAGAGCCTGGAGCAGCGAATAACCACAAACGTAGCTAAATGTGGTTTGCATTATATTTGCTGTGCCAGAAGCCATATCTTCATCTACAAGAGATTAACATAACCACCAGTGAAACATTTTGAACTACAGCAATGTGCTTTTTCAGCCTTACAAGAAAGGATAATCAAACATTCTCATTTACTAGGATTGAAAACCACTATTCATTTACAGTCATGCCCCAGGGCACTGCTAACTCTCCTCTTCTGTCTTGACATAGTCCAAAGGGTCAATCCACTTAGTACACAAACAACTTTACTTGGCAATTGTACTGATAACATCATTTTAGTCAGATCAACTGAGCAAGAAATGGGAACTCCTTGGAATGCTCTGGTGAAACACATATGCGTAGTGAGTAGGAAATAAAATCTGTAAAGATGGTATGGGCCTATTATAGCAGGTAAGAGTTTAGTGTTAAAATGTTTGGAAAAACATCATCACATATGTTCTACAAGTAAGGATAAATTTTGTATGTTATTCTGCCATATACACTAACAGAATTTGGCATTTTTAGGCCACACATGCCTTTTCAATAATTTACCTGGTAATTTAAACAGTTTCATTTTTGTTTAGAAACAGATATGTTGAACATTCAGGACTATGTTGTTAGGATCCCTGACACTTGGTCACATTACCTTGTGGTTTCTATAGCATTTATAAGTAGGAAAAATAATTAGTGTAGAGATCATATCAAGCCCTGATAAGCACATCTCTCTCTGTCTCTGTCTCTCTGTCTCTCTCTGTTACACACAAGCACACACACACACACACACACACACACACAAGGAAACAGACACATAGAAACACACACACACACACACACACACACACACACACATATATATATATATATATATATATATATATATATATATGTATATATATATAAAACATACATATACACACAGAGGGACAGATATATACACAGAGGGCAAAGCATATACACATATAAACATTCACACAAAGGAGGTAGCACACATACAAACAGATGCTGTCGTTAAGTTAATTTGTTAAAGATTGAGGAGTGATATAAAGATCAGGAACACAAAAATTTGGGGGAAGAGTCCTGTCAACAATCTTCAGGAATTCAATACCAGTTGAAACAATTTTTGAAGATCAGGTCAACTAGATTGCATCCTTCACAGAAAAGGTTTCCATCAAGTTATCATGTACTGAAAGAAATACATCAAGTTGAACACTCTCCATATATAAAAGTAGAACATTTGAGGAAGTCAACTGTAGATAATATCTTAAAAAGACAAAGTGACTACCACTGGACTGTAGTAAATTCTCTAACTCAATGACCAGTATCTGGTGTCATGAAGTCAGCAATTATAATAAGTAGACACAAGAAACTGAGATAGTTGTGGGCCTAGTCAACGTCATTCCTCTTGACCCTCTTCAGGTGTCTATTTCTGCTTCCTGCAACTTAGTATGGACTCGACAGATTTAGAAACTCTCACTCTCAGAGGGCAACTCTAAGTCCTTGAAGATGTTTAGTCACTTGAAGCAAGTCAAAAAACAACCCTACATACAATAATAACTTAAGTCCCTTGGGTAAGGAAATAGGGGTAAGCATGGAGGACACTATGCCACCAACTGCAGAGTTCCTTTAATGAACGTGTCATTAATTTAAAGATGAAAGAAAGATTCCTAGGTTTCTATGAACTGTGAAGAAAAAGACTAAATGTTTCAACCAGACAATATACAGATATCAATGTTAAGTTTAAAATAGGCCACACAAAATGCTAGTGGTGGTAATAATATCATAAGTAGGACTCTGGTCTAGGCAACAGAAAGGCTGTCATTTGGTAAACAGAAGCCTAAATTCAGCATTTCCCAGTAAATCTCCTAAAACAGGTTTCTGTTTAATTCCCTTTGCCCCAAAGGGCAAGAGCATCTAGTTCCCACTCGATCCAGAAAGGGTGCATCAGTTAAAAGGCCACATCCTCTGGATTGCCACAAAAAAAAAAAAAAAAATTCACCTGATTTTCCAGCATTTTGTACCTCTCTGGTATCTCACCTCACCACTTTCACATTCCCCTATACTGAGGCATTGAGCCTTCACAGAACCAAGGGCCTCTTCTCCCATTAATGCCAGTCAAGCCATCCTCTGCTACATATGCAGCTGGAGCCACAGATCCCTCCATGAGTACTCTATGGTTGGTGGTTGAGTCCCTGGAAGCTCTGGGCGGTGTTCTGGTTAGTTGATAATGTTGTTCTTCCTATGAAGTTGCTCCTTCAATCCTTCCCCTAACTCCTCCATTGGGGTCCTTATGCTCAGTCTGATGTTTGGCTGTAAGCATCAGCTTCTGTTAGGCACAGCCCCTGGTTGAGGGATGGGGCCACCCAGCCATCTCAAAAACATTAACCCAGAATTGCTCATGTCTAAAGGAAATACAGGGATAAAGTGAGGAGCAGACACTGAAGGAAAAGCCACCCAGACACTGCCCCACCTTGGAATCCATCCCATATACAGCCACCAAACCCAGACACTATTATGCCAAGACGTGCTTGCTGACAGAAACCTGATATAGCTGTCTCCTGAGAGGCTATGGCGGAGTCTTAGACTTGCATTTTGATCCCCAATAAACTTGTTTCCATGGAGTTATTCGATTCAGTGTTTTCATTGTGCTTTTGGTTACAAATGCCAGGTGGTGTTAAGGCTTTTCATGAGCAGTACAAATTTGAGTTGCATCAGAATTAGTTTTTAAGGATCATAGCTCATCTTAATCTTTATTTTGATATAGGTAATACTCTATACAGTACCTTCACATAACAGTCATGAAAGTCTATTAACTGTTAACAAAAAATAAAAAGCAATCACAATTATCTGTTTATTATATATACACTTATGTACATAAACAATGGTTTGATAAAAATTTTCTCCTCTGTGCTGTCTGTGCTCCTTTTAGGAGCAAAAGACTATCTAATAAAAATTCCAAGATAAGGTATGAGAGGCACTCTTTTGAATTGTTTGTCATGGTTGTCTAAGAGAATCCAAAACACACAGGCTCTTCTAATTGCCCTTGCTTATACCCAGAGATGGAAGATATGTCCCTAGAGCTGAATACAACATGAACTTCAGATACCAGGCTCAGAAGTCCCTAAGGTGGAAATTGAACCAAGTGCCCTCTCCCCAAGGACTAGTTTTCATGGTAGCAGAAGGTGCTATACATACTTCAAGGGAAGGAAGCAACCAGAAGTCTTACATATCTTATGAATCACAACAATAACCATCATGGCACAAGTACCCTAAGGATTGAATAGTGGCAAACATAATTTGATTGAAACAAACAGCTCTCCATTGGACATAAGATCCACCCAACAAGAGAGAAATAATGTCTGGTACTGGTGTCCAAGCCACACTCAGGTCTAGTAAAGTCATGGATCTTTGAGGTGAACCTACAACCACTACTTTGTTAATTAGCATAATCCCTGAAAACATTTAAAATATTTGTTCTTATATCCACAGATAAGTGTATTCTTCACCCTTCATCAAGGACACTTTTGATTGCAAGAGATGGAGACCGTTACCTAAAACCACATCTAATCTGTCTTCAATTCTACCATAAAATGTTTCTACTTCCTTTTTCAATTAATTTAGCAATGTTTTTTTATGTCTACCACTTTACCCTTCAATTTTCCATGAAAATTGTCAATTTTAAGGTGTTTCTCTCTCTCTCTCTCTCTCTCTCTCTCTCTCTCTCTATATATATATATATATATATATATATATATATATATATATATATATCTTCTATTTTATCAGAAATATTTTGCACGTAAATCTTCAATTTTATCATAGAATGTTTTTACTTACTTTTTCAATAAAAGAACATGCTTTTCAAAAATAAAAATAAAACCACATCTAATCAAAATGAAAAGTTGATGAGTCCCAAGGACACATCTACAACTCCTACACCCAAGGCTTGGGGAACATCATGGAGAGGGAGAAAGATTAAAAGGTACAGAGGATCAGAGAGCTTGGCATGAGTTAATTTATTCTAGGAATGTCAGAAGCTATGATCATAAATGCTCAACATCATGGCTGCCTAAATGTGACTTAACAAGCAATGCAATAGACAGTTTAATGCAGATGAAGAATTACAGGTAACTAAGGAATACTGATAGCAGAAGAAACAGTCTTCCTTGGGAGAAAGAACATCATATGGTTATCTAGTATCAAATGGTCAGCACTGAAAACATACACATAAGTAACATTATATAGACTGAGCAAGTTATATGTATATATTCAGGAACACACACACACACATGCACACACGCACACCTGTGTGTGTGCATGTGCATTGCATGCGTGTGTGTATATGTGCATGTGCGTGTGTATATGAGAAATTATTTATGTGAAAAGGAGACTATAATTTGAAAGGAGTGAGAGAGTTTAATGAGAAGGTTTGGAGGGAACAAAGGGAATGAAAAATCATATGATTTTATTATAATTCTAAAAACAAAATAAATAATTTAAAATAAATTAAAATATACTCATAAGCTATCAAATTTTATATCTAATTATACATTCTAAGTATTATTTAAGATACTTTTGTTGTGTGTGTTATATGTGGATGTGGCTATCTAAAATGAGTGATTATTTTAGATATGAGTAAATAAGAGATAAAAATACAATATACATAAAAACATTTGGATTCTATGGAAGAATCAACATTTTTCTCTTACTCTCCCAATATTTAGCATTTTAAGAACCCACAGATTATAGCATTGTTTGGCGTGTTTACCACCAGAATATGATGTGATCAATATTTATGAGTCTCTCACATTTCCCTTGTTGTATGGTTTACAGTTATTGCTGATCTCAATGCACTGCCATCATTTCAGAATTCATTTCTAATGTCAAAGTCTGCCATGCAGCCATATACACTTGATTAGCACAGGACTGGCTTCCTGTTTTAAGCACATGCAGGATGGAGGACAAGGTGAATGACAATCTTTTATTTGTTGAGAAGTCTCTGCCTACATCGAATTGGATGGCAGACTTATTAAAATGATATGGCAAACTACTCTGGGAATCTTTCTACTAGCAATCACTTCATTTTTCTTTGAAATAACATTGCTAAATGAATAAAAAAATCTACAGTGTAAGTAGGCTTAAGTATTAAAACATTTGTTCATTAATTAAGTACTTGGAAGGTAGAAGAAAATAGTAAAATTAAGCTTTTCCTTTATCCACCCCAATAAGTAGCTATTATCTTGGGCAATAAACAACAAAATGAATTCTGTAGTCAACATTTGTGTAGCAATTTATAGCCTCCAAATTCCTTTAAAGCACATTTATTGTCTAAATCCTTTTGTAAGAGTTTGTGTCTGCAAGACAGTGCTTGTGTCTCAGTACATATATCTTCATATATGTGATTAGTGCACAGGAGAGGACAATCTCATTTTAATTATCAGGAACCCTCCTGGTGATATTTAAGACTGGATTTCTGATTGACCTGGAACTTTATCCAATGTGCCAGGCTAGCAGAAGTGTCATGGATTACCTTGTTTCTGCCATCATTTTGAACACCATCACTGGGATGCCAAATGTCCATTAGTACATATGTTTTCATTGGTTTGTTTATGTGAGTGTTCATTTCTGTGTGTGGCTTCTGGACATCCAAACTTTGGTCTTCATGTTTCTGAGGCAAGTTCTTTACTGAGCCATCTCCTCAGTCCCCACTTTAACTCTTTGGGTCAATTCATTATTGCAATTTATAACTGAGAAATTGGAACCTTGGAAAGCTTTGGTAATACACCTAGAATGTATAGGCCTTCCCAGGGTGTTTCCAACGGTGTGGAAGGAAGCCAAATAAGAAAGCAGATATGAGTATGCACAAATCTCTCATTTTCAATGATTTATAGAGGTTAAATGTTCCAAATCCATATACCATAGTTAACTCAAGTGTCCACATTTCTAACAGAAACTGGAGAATTAAATAGAATGGGTGAGGAGCACGAATGTAATCTTATTTTCTTTTTTAGCATGGCAAGCAAAACACGGCATTTTAGTTATTTGAATTTATGACCTTATATGATGTAGCTAATAATTTCAGTTAGTAGCTCTTTTGAAGAATCGGCCCTGTATCTTCTTAGCTATAATTAATTTTAACTATTTACAAAATACAAGTCTGCAGGGATGCTGAGCTCTATGGTATCACTATGATAGGAACTTATTTCATAATGCTACGTTGGTCTTTTAGTCATTTGACCTCAGTGAATGAAATTGGAAGAGGGATGTTGCCATTTTTATGAGACAATTGTCTGGTGACTCACATGTGAGTTGGTCTTCTAGCATTCTAATCTATTGTGTGGAATCCTCTTCTAATTCATGTCTTGGAGTTTCTGGAACAGTTTGATCATCTACTAACTACAATGAAGCATTTACACTACAGAGTCTTTTCTTGGGTTAAGAGAGACAAAGTTTCAACTTAATTTGCTGCCAGTAGCTACTAGGATGGAGACTGTGTGTTTTAGCTTTAGTTGCAGACACTCCAATATAGCTGTATAATTGTCCTTAAACTGAAAAACTCTCATTCTAACAGTTCCCAACATGTTATAACTAATTGAACACTTTTTCAATGCTCTATAAAGTGCCTGTGAATTTATGAGGTGAATCCAACCTTGAGAAATGTACCCCATCATGGTTCATGTTTGGCATGCAGTTACATCAACATTCACAGACACATGGCACCTGTCTGTTTGCATCCATAAACTGTTTTTCACCTTGATTCATAACAATTCACAAAAGAAAATACCACAAGTTTCTGATTTTATGTTGGTGTTCATGACCAGCAAAATATTTTTGGTAATTCAAGGCTATATGATATACTACCTTGATAAAATATTGAAAATGCAGTATCATTTGTAATAGGTAACCTTTTCCAGGGGAAAAGATGTAATTGTTAAAAGCTCTCATTTTTCTTGATACTGAACAAATTTATTTCCTACACTGCAGTGAAACTCTATCTTGGAACTTACACTGGAGAGAGAAAAAGTAAATCATGCATTAGAAAACATACATTATTAGTATATGACTCCCACACTATACTTTTTCTTGTTTATTTGATTTGAATAGTTTGTTCAATACATTCAAAATTTTAAAAATGTGTTCTGTTCATGATCATATGGATCTCTCCCATGGCATTTTTGCATGTCATAGAATATAAGGAGGGTGTCTCTTCTCCCCATGATAATTTTATTCTTTCCTTATATATTTCCATTAAATACATCTCAGATTATATAATCTTCTATGATAAGTGTATTATTAGTCACACAATCCTCACTCCGTAACTAGAAAGCTACTTACAGTGATCTAGTGAGGGTACTGTGAAGAGACTATATACACCCCAGAAGCTATAGTCATAACAAATAAATAGAAAGAACGAATACATTTATCATTTGTTTCTCTTTTATCTTCTTTCCCCTTTTTTCTAGTTCCAAAATAACTATTAACATCTCCAAAAATTATCTGTATATGGAGTTCTTAATTTATTATTCATCTCAGTCCATTTTAATATATGTGGGCTCAGGAGTCAGCTGAATAATTATTTCAGCATGATCAGCAACACAAAGAAAGAGCCTAGTTAGTGTTTACATATGTGCATCTCTGACTATTGAGAATTCTAAAAGCTGTGATGGTTTATGTTTATGACACTAAACACATCCAAGGCCGGGTATTTGCTCAATAGTGTTATTGGATCTATTTTTGCTTTCAATTGGAGATAGACTTCTTATAAATAACCTTTATGTCATCCCCCACCCCACTTCCAAAATTAATTGAAACAAATAGCAACTACAGAAACATATCTCTGCCATCATTTCTGAGAAGAGACTATTATGCACTTAAAGATTTGTAAATCCACTAAACTGCTTTAATTTATATATCTAAAATTTATATATCTAAACCCTGCAGTCTGCCTTATGTACATTTGCCAGTGGTACCCAAACACCTTTATTGACATAGCCTTCTATGTTATAATAAGTTTTAAAATGCTATCCACTGGATCTTGATCTGATGAAAATCACACATGTATTTCATCCTTCACAATACACACAGTTTAAATTCTCCAAATTTTTTCTATAAAGAACAACATATCTTTAACTAAATTTAAGATTTTATTAGTGCAATCTCGAGATTCTCATTATCAGGGATAGAAAAGAAAAATATCAGATAATGATAGATAAGAGATTGAACACTGGGTTGAACAGGTTCCTGTATTCATTTTGGGAAGAAGTAGATTGCTATGGTTGCCAAGAGTAACTCCGAGCCACAAGTCTATAGATACTCAAAAGCTGAACAACTGTGCTACGCAGGGCCACATTGTACTTCAAAATGTATGTTGACTGTTTACTGTTTAAACTTAAATAGAGAGGGTTGTGTTCCTCACACCATGGTCAACCTCACTGATTAGTTTATATGGTATGGTCGCCACACCATATGTGTACACAGTCCACACTACATCTCTGAGGAATTAGAGGGCCATTATTTAAGGGCAAGATTCAGTGGCCAGGAAAAAAGCAATCCATCACTTATGTGGGAAATATAAAAGATTCATAGTAAAATTCTCTCATTTGGCGGGATTTCTCTCTTCATTTGATACCATTTCTTCCTAATTCAATTGCAATTCAACTGCAACTATAAAAGATGATGTCCCAAAGTGTCACTGACAAATCTTCACAAGCTGACTTTAGTAAAGCAACAAATACTGTTACTTGCCCCAGGCTCCTTTACAGACTCTTTTTTTTTTTTTTGTGGTGGCATATGTTTTATTTATTTATTTATTTATTTATTTTTTGTCTTTTCTTTTTATTCGATATATTTTTTATTTACATTTCAAATGATTTCCCCTTTTCTAGCCCCCCACTCCCGGAAAGTCCCATAAGCCCCCTTCTCTCCCCCTGTCCTCCCTCCCACCCCTTCCCACTTCCCCGTTCTGGTTTTGCCCTATACTTCTTCACTGAGTCTTTCTAGAACAAGGGGCCACTCCTCCTTTCTTCTTGTACCTCATTTGATGTATGGATTATGTTTGGGGTATTCCAGTTTTCTAGGTTAATATCCACTTATTAGTGAGTGCATACCATTAGTCACCTTTTGAGTCTGGGTTACCTCACTTAGTATGATGTTTTCTAGCTCCATTCATTTGCCTAAGAATTTCATGAATTCATTGTTTCTAATCAGGATATATTGGGATCACAAAACAATGCCAACAACTACTGAGAGAGGAACTTTTTGGTATATGCACAATTAAATGTTTTTAATCCATTTATTTGAAGAGCATAACTATGAAGAATTAAATGACAAGAGCTGTTTTTCTCACAGTATCCATTTTTATGTCCATTGCATCAGAAATATATTCTTATTATTTAAATTTCAAGTCAATGAACTTAAACTATTTTTTAAATTACTTATTTATTTTTATTTTATTGGTTTATTTATTTTTATTTCACTGCATGGATGTCAGTCTGAGGGCATCAGATGCCCTGGAATAGGAGTTACACAGTTTTGAGCTACCATGTTGGTGCTAGGAATTAGACCTGAGTTGTCTGGAAAAGCAGCCAGAGTTCTTATCTGCTTCATCACCTATACATCCTCAATTTAAAGTATTTTTATAAGACTTAAACTTTGATATTTGAAAAAATAGATCAAACAAATTAATCCCATAAAATATGAATGTATATAACAAGCAAGCACAAATACATTCATATTAACACACATACTCTAACTTTAGTCAAAAATGCTAAAGTAATAGCAAATTTACTGTTTATCCCTATATGGCTAAGTGGTTATGTAATAATAATAATAATAATAATAATAATAATAATAATGCTGTATTTTTAGTGTCATCTCTGCTTTTAGTCCCTTGAGTCTATTATTTCTATTTAAAGCTTCTTTAGGGTCAGAGATAGAATTAAGTTCTGGAGTGATGGAACAAAGTCTGTTTTACTCAATATATCCTGATCAAATTCCACCATCATGGAAAATATCCATGCATATACTTCAAATGCACGTCTTTATGTTTTTCAGAGATTTGCTGTTTAGGTATTCTGTTTCTAAATATTAGCCTCTGCCTTAGATCCTGGCTTAACTTCACAACTGATTATGTCTCTTTCTATCTGTTGGAGGAAAGGACTCATTGGGCAGGGTTTAGCAAGAAAGCTTTCGCCTTGATTTCATTCAAGCATCCAAAAGAGTCTCTTCCCAGTATTAACTCATTGTATTCATCCCTGCATTGTGAACAACACAAGAACATTTCCATCTAGAACCCTTTTTCCTTTTTCATGCTTGGCATCATTTCTCCTCTCTCTCTCTCTCTCTCTCTCTCTCTCTCTCACACACACACACACACACACACACACAGACACACACACATACACACACACACACAGAGAGAGAGAGAGAGAGAGAGAGAGAGAGACTCCTCCACCCAAAAGTATTTTTTGGCATCTCTATTACTGGATCATGTGAAGAAAGAAAAATTCAATCAAAACATAAAAATAGACATATTTGAGAACTTCAACCAATACTCTAGCTCTGTGGGAAGCTGCCAGAGAAGTCCCTGAGCATCTGTGCTCAATTCTGTCAACTAACATGGATGCAAGAATGTTTTAAAAGTTCACATATTAGCCTTAAATATGCCTGTGTGCATATGCACACAAATCTAAACATACACATAATGCCTTTTTTATATTTACATGGGATATTGGAATAAAGGTCAGTCACTTAATAGACAGACAGTAATAATTTATTGGTGGCTTTTTGAAACTATGGGTAGTAATGTCCATAAAGTTCTTATTTCATTTGATATACATGACACATAGCAGAATTAGAAAGACAGATTTTATATAAAATTTCTTAGAAGGGCTATATCATAAACACACACATGTAAACCTTGATTATATAAATAATTTCATCCTCATTTTGAGCCACACAGAAACTATGTGGATATTACAAGTAAGCCACACACAATTGCAACTCTAAGCCCCATTGCTCCCGTGTCTTACCAGGCTTCGGGACAATCAGCTGGGCACTACTTTGTGCATTGCCAGCCTCATTTTCAGCCACACATTGATAAAAGCCTTCATCTGACTTTACCACCCCAAGGATCCGTAAGTTGCTTCCTCCCTAGAGAAAAAAAAGAAGAGCAGATGAGATTATTTTGTAAAAGATATAAAGACCTCAACATAACAAAGTAGAAACAGAACACTGAAGAGTCAAGAAAAATCATGTGTCTGTCTAGCCAATGTGCTTTATGCTTTCTGAAAAATATTTCACATCCCTCATTTTATTTCTGAATCCTTTGGCAGCATTTTGCATAAGTATGTGAAGAAAGTATACTCGTATAAATAGACATCTTCCTGGATATATAAATGCTAAAGTTAAACTTTTCTTTACCAAGAATGCAAGAAGTCCAGATCAATATCTAAAAAAAAAAAAAAAATGGATTCCTTCATATGATGAAGGAGTATAGACTTAGGAGCTAAATAGATGAATAAAAAAGAATGAATGAAAAAAAAACCTCCTACTCCTCACAAATTCTAAAGAGAAAACTACTTAGGTTAAATCATTTCTGGAAGTATTTGCCCAACATAGTGTCTGAGGATCCTTTAAAATAACAATTTCTTTAGCATAATCTTTGGGATCCTAGAAGTTGAGCGTATAATAGATTTTTATGTCCATTTTGGTTTTGTACATAGTGAAAAAATTTCACCTTCAGCAATTCATTGTGGAAACAGAGTAAAGTTAACTCCTTTTGTGTATAATTTAAACCACAATCTGTTTCAAGGATGGATGATAAAATGATCTGGAGATAGTATTTAATTATACAAACTCAGTTTATCTTCAATATTAGTGCAAGAATTAGTTCAGTAAGTGAGACATGCTAAATCACTTCCCCTAAAGTCATTAAGAGATAAATATTACCTCACAGGGAATTCTTAATTGTTTTTAGTGTCTTGTAGTCAATTTTCAACTGATGTAAAATTCTTAGATAAAGCTGGCTAACTTCTAATTAACAATTCTACTCTAAGTTACTGTCTGGGCTCGGCATTACATGTTTAAAGCACAATGACACTCAGATTTCTGTAACTATTCAGGAAATATTTTAAAGCACATTTTGATGTGAATAGGGCATATACCATACATTTTCTTCCACCTAAAGAAAAGAAGCATTTAAATAGCTCAGCCATAATGAGTCATGCTGTGAGAAAGATTATTCAAACTGTTGGGGAAAAAATAAATGTTGCATTTTATCATGTGTCCTTAAGGGCACTCAACAATTTCCTTTTCATGCAAGTAGCATATATTTTAGGCACATGCAGCACTTTTAACGCTGCCCAATGGCAGGTCATTTTTTTAATTCCGTGGTAGTGGAAAGAGCATTGCATTTAAAATAACAGATTGGTGTGGCATTCAAAAGTTAAGTGGTGCTCTCTCTTACTCTTACCCAACCAATTAAACAAATGAAAGTAAAAGCAAAATGGAAAACAGAGACAGAGATGATAAAGGTACAGTGTGCAGATTTATTCTTTAGAAGTACGGTGTGACAAAATTCATATAACCAGGAGACTATGGACATTAGTGAAAGCTGTTTGATGGTGGGAGAGTCATTTACAACAAGGACATGTAATGCCACAGAGGTATACTGTGGGAGCCTCATTGGATGACGATGTTCTAGTTCCAAGTGCCTGGGAGACTGGGCTCTGTTATGACTTTTCTTTGACAGGGTCACATTTGTCTCAAATAAAAAAAAGCTCCTAAGGCCATCTTCTTTATTCGCACAATTCTTTTCAGAATTGAAAAGTGGATTTTTTTAGTTCTTATATGCTCATATGCCTGAAATCAGAACCTTTGTGATGAGCCCACACCTAACAGAGAGTTTTCATAGTGCTTTGTCAAGTAACAAATGTTTCTTCTAGTAATGGAGAAGCCTGCAATCCTATGGTCTCCGCGAGGATATTGAATTGAACTAGAATTTGGGGGAGGGGGTTGTAAGAAGTGTGGTTCCCAGTCTTTTTTTGTTTCCAACATGGGAAGCAGAGTTACAGAATAATAAAGACGGTATCGCTCCTCAAGTAGAGCCAAGACCGCAGTTACAACTTCTGTCATCGCTTCTCAATAGGGTCATCAGGCTCCACCTAGAGAAACAATTAGGGAAGCGGTAGTGTAGATGTCTGCAGTAGGGCACCCATAATAATGACAAGCATATCTTACTGAAAAGTATCACTGATGGTAGAAGCTAAACAATAAACCAAGCCTAGATCCCTGCATTCTGCAATGGAGTTTGGAAATTCTAACCTGTGAAATGACAATGAGAGTACTTTGTCTCACACCCCGTGTTTGTCTTCTCCCCTATCTTCACCACTCTCTCCCTTCCTTGTTTCCTTCCTTTATTATTTCATTGCTTGATCTATCCTTCTTTTATTCTTTCTTTCTCTCCATTTTGTAAAAAAATAAAACATGCTATATTAACTGCCTAGAATTTCAGGTTTACAAATTATTTACCTTCCTAAAACAATTCTTATATCAGAAACTGATAGTTTGGGATCAGCTCACAATCTCTAGATCCTTCAAAGGCCTTGGGCTACCTTTCCAGCTTCCATTTTACAGAAGAGAAAAATTAACAGAAGAATGCAAATAATGCCTGGGATTGCAAAACAAATATGAAAGAAATATAATTACCACTATCTGAAAATAATCACTAGGAATCACCACATCTCCATTCTTCATCCAGTTCACAGTAGGCACAGGCTTCCCCGAAACTGCACATTCAAACTCAATATCCATGCTTTCATAGGCGTAGAGGTTGGAAGGGTGATTTAAAAACCAGGGTGGAACTGCAAAGACAAAAAACAGTGAATGAGTGGGCACATGTCGTATGTGCTGAGGTCTCACTGAAGTGACAATAGTGCTCTGTCATTTCTGACACTTGACAGCTCTTAGCTTATAAAATAAGAATGAGTGGAGGATATATTTCCTCCAACCCCAATGCAATTAACAATGTTTGACCACAGGAAAGAAATAAAAAGTCTCTGAGAAAATACATGAAATTAATATTTTCAAGATCAACATGTTTGTATTCATTTGTTCTATGAGCTGAAAAGTAGATAATGCTTAGGAAACTATATCTTAGGAAAAAACACTGAGTTTACATGTACAAGACAATTCAGAGCCAGGTGGTGGTGACGCATGCCTTTAATCCCAGCACTTGGGAGGTAGAGGCAGGCGGATCTCTGAGTCTGAGGCCAGCCTGGTCTACAGAGTGAGTTCCAGGATAGCCAGGGCTATACAGGGAAACCCTCTCTCGAAAAACCAACCAACCAACCAAACAAACAAACAAAACCAATACAATTCAGACGATAAGAGCAGAAAGATCTGTAACAATAGGTTTCATTATGGTTTAGTTATAGAGGCTCTCTAGTGAAAACAACCTTGTAATGGTCTTATTAACACATTCA
Organism: Apodemus sylvaticus; assembly: GCF_947179515.1. Classification (NCBI taxonomy): domain Eukaryota; kingdom Metazoa; phylum Chordata; class Mammalia; order Rodentia; family Muridae; genus Apodemus; species Apodemus sylvaticus. Next base: position 25,610,386 of record NC_067484.1, on the reverse strand, counting down.
TATTGTTTTAGCAGCTATCCACTATAGTACAAAATTATACTATATATGATTATTTCCTGAGTATGGTTCGTCATCAATTAATTTCATTTTACTTCTTAATTACCATAATAATAGTTGTTCCAAAATGGGAATTTGTTTTTGAAAGAAAACTACAATATAACACCTATTAGCTAATGAAACTATCTCAGTTCCTCAAAACCAGGAGATAAAATATTGGGTATCATTCACCCCAGCAATGTGGAGAGTTAAGGTGAAATATGATGTGACTATTCATGTAGTGTGACAAGAAACACAAAGTTCAGAGAAGTATCAGCTATAAGCTTGGTTTATGTAGAAAACATGCATCTTTAGTATCCATTTCCCAAGTCAGTCTTTGTTTTTATCATAGTAAAACCATGTTCAGTGTGCAATGAGTGATAATTTCTGTACATTTCAGTAACTACACATTTTTCTTTTTCAAACGAGGATTACAAAGCTTGCCCTGGACAACACAGTAAGTATTCATATTGTCTTTCTCAGCAAGAACTATGGCAACAGGCAGAGACAGTATAAATATCATGGCTTCATCTTTTTTTCTTCTAATTTTTTTCTTAGTCTTTCTTAGTGTCTTGATTTGTAGCTAAACATTTGAACCTCCAGGACTAAATTCCTTTTAATTTCCTTAATTTTCAATGGGGCAATTGATTTAGATGACTGGACTCAAAATCATGAATATTCATGCTCTAAAGTCATGAAAAGAAATGTCTCAGAGCTGCTCTAAACACTGTATACAGGGCTAAATTATGTGTTTAATATTGATAATATTATTAGCATAATGATGATTTTTTTCTGATTCCTTTGCCAAGTTCACTGACAATGTACCAAAAGACATCTGAAATATTTATTGAGTGCCTCTGAGGACATATATATGAGTTGAATCTTTACAACTCTGTCCTCAGTTTTACACAGATTTGTATCCAGTGATTATTTACTAGGCAACAGGCAGTATTTCTTGGGAACAGCCAAAGTAGAATGTATTAGTCCACTCTCTTTATATTTAGCAGTTTCATCATTGTTCTCTGTGGCATGATGTATTACAATTATTTTAAAACAAAAATAAATGTTACACTACAAGGCATTTACATAACCTTCTTCAAAATTACACTGCTCATAAATTAAGAGCCTGGCATTCTGCTGCCCTGCCCACATTCCTTCATACTTTGCTGTAACTGCCTCTTTTGCCACCTAACATTCTGGTGGAAGAGTAAATCAGAAATGTTTATAGAGTCTCAGAGATGCTGGAAGTACATGCTGTGATTTATTTTAGAAATGATAGCAACTGTCTACACACCCCCAAACCATTTGATCTGTTTCTCCTAGGGCTGATAAACTCCCTAAGCCTGCCCAGTCAAACTGCTTGCTCTCATCAGGATTTGTAAATACATATGTGCTTTAGACGTTTGCAATACTGGACACATTCACTAGTGTATCTTCAAAGTAATCACCTGTGGTACAACAAATATTTCACTAATATGAGTGTCTATATGCACAGAGTATGTTTGAGAGTGGGAGACGATGAAGAAAGAAAAACATGATGCAAAATGGAACAGAAAAACAACCTAAAATTTAGGAGTAAGAGCAGGAAGAGTCAAGGGTGCAGGAAAGGAGGAAAGGCATGCAGAACATCTCGAAGATCTGCAAAGGGATGAAATTTTTCCTAACCCCACTGATGGAGCCAGAATGGGGCTGGGTTTTAATCTTACTCTGAATATTCAGTATAAAAACCTCTGATTTTATCCTCACTTATAATGTAGAGAGAGAATAATTGAAAATAGTGACAGATGATACCGGTAAACAACAGATAATTTAAAGGAGAACAGTAGCAGAGCCAATAAAAATGCATATTCCATATATTATTTTATTGTCCATAAATACAAATCTCTCCATAAATGTGGACACTGTGTGTGTATTTGCATGGACATAGGTAACTTCATGATATTTAAAAAAATGTATGTTATTTTCCTTTTTTGTTTTTTTAACACCTTGAATTTTTTATTAGATATTTTCTTTATTTACATCTCAAATGTTATCCCCTTTCTTGACCGCCTCCTGAAGATCCACTATCCCATCACCCCTCCTCCTACTTCTGTATGGGTGTTGCCCCACCCACCCACCCACCCACTTCCTCTTCCCCATCCTGGCATTCCCCTACATTGGGGACTTGAGCCTTCAGAGGACCAAGGGCCTCTCCTCCCACTGATGTCATACAAGGCCATCCTCTGCTACATATAGGGCTGGAGCCATGGGTCCATCCATGTGTACTCCTTGGTTGGGGGTTTAGTCACTGGGAACTCTGGGGGAGTCTGGTTGATTCATATTGTTTTTCCTCCTACGGGGCTGCTATACATTTCATATAGTAGAGCTTCTAATAAACAAATTATATTTAATTGATTTCTATTTTCAAAAGAGCTACATGCAGAATCACTCCGTTGTTCTTTAATCTGCCGGGTAGGAATCATTTTACAATTTATTGTCTTTAATTGGGCTAGATAATATAGACTGGATCGCACAGTCAATTCTGAAAATATCTCACTTTATTAATAATTAAAATTCACTGACTTACAATTAAGGGAAAATTTCATTTACTCATATAGCATGGGAAGCATCATGGGCTATCACAATAATTATTACCACTTACATATATGTATATAAATACATATATATATATATATATATGAATTATAACTGAGTTTTCCATAGAACTTATGCTTTCAATATTACATTTTACACTGGTTTTACTGAGTAATTTACATAACTTTTATAACTAGTTCATTAATTTCTATTTTCGATATTTGGTGAACTAAGATATTTGTCTAAAGCACATTGAGATTTTAAATAGTAAAAAACAAAACAAAACAAAAACACACCTTGTATCCAAACTGGACCAAGGTCTGTATTTCCTGCCATATGTCTATGAGTATATGTGTCATCAGCATATTATGATCAAGATAAGTACCAATAAAGTTTCTTTATTCCACATACTTAGTACAGTGTTTCATTTTCACAATAAAATAGATATTTGTTTTTCAATTTAAGAACTCAATAAAGCTCACATTTTCTTACTAGACTATGGGTATACTGGTTAATGTACAGAACAGTTGAATCTTGAACAATTCATGCAAACCATAAAGCAAAAAATATCTGATTTTAAGATGGAGAATGAATCAAAGAATGACATGAGGTAGAAAATGACCATTTTATACAAAGTGTAGGATATGTGTTATATTAGAATAACCTTCTGAAAGAATATATATTTGGCCTTCATAGACTCAAATATTTGAATGTTTAATGAGAGGCATTATGATGTGTGGCCTTGTAATATTATGTGTGACTTTGTTGGTGGAACTGTATCAGGGGCTGGGGTTGCAGGTTTCAAATGTTCAGTCTAGGTCCTGTTTCTCTCTCTCTCTCTCTCTCTCTCTCTCTCTCTCTCTCTCCTTCCCCCATCTCCTTTTGCTGCCTGCCAGTCCAGATGTTGAACCCTCAGGTCCTTCTTCATCACTATGTCTACCTGTGTACTACCATGATTCCTAGCATGACAATAATGGACTAATCTGCTAATTAAATATTTTTATGAAAGTTGCTGTGGTCATGGTGTCTCTTTACAATAAAACACTAGGACAAAAACCAAACTTGAAACTTACTATTTCATATATACATACAAAATAATGCACAGATAATGTATTGATTTTAGCTGTGTCTCCAAACTAATCCTTCTTGTCATAATTTTTATGAGCCTGAGGTCAACTAGATATACATACCACTCCATAAATAAATTTTAATAATATTATTTTTATTTAGGTACCAATGTACCCAGCACTGCACCTAAGATAGGCTCCCAAGATGTAGCTACCTTTCATATCAGCCTAGTACACATAAACACAAAGATTAGATGTATTCTGCCTATGTGTAGCCAGGGCCTAATTTCAGCATATATGTTTTGTAGGTGTGCTAGTCATCTGTTGTTAGGAAAATAAGCAAGTTTGATTACAAAAGCAGAAAGAGAAGTTCGTATAATGACCTATTATCTTTATAGAACAGCTAATTTTACAAGATCAGTCAGTTCAAGAATAGTTTCCAATGTCTTAGAAATAAAGGGAAAGTGGACTCCTGGGGTAGAGCTTGTACAAAGTAGGGCTTTCTACATGCTTTCATGTACAATGAAGTCATGCTAACATGGTTTTGGTTTTGGTTTTGGGTTTCATTTTGTTTTGTTTTTTGGTCTCTCAAGTATAGTAGTCTCACCTTTAGGTTTTGTTTTGTTTTATTTTTGTTTGTTTTGTTTTGTTTTCGTTTTGTTTTGTTTTGTTTTTGAGACAGGGTTTCTCTGCGTAGCGTTGGCTGTCTTGGAACTCACTCTGTAGACCAGGCTGGCCTCAAACTCAGAAATCTACCTGCCTCTGCCTCCCAAGTGCTGGGACTAAAAGTGTATACCACCACCTCCTGGTATAAACTTTAAATGCAATATTAACTGTCATAATCAAATTATTAAGTAGAAGTAATTAACAATTACAATGGTATAATCATTTTTTTTTGCTTATTTGTTTTAAAGATGGAAAAGCAACTAGAGGGTGAACATTGCTTCTCTACAGGTAAGGATTAACTTCTGTCACTCTGCAGAAGTGATCCTTAGATCACTTTTAGATTGCACACCTCAGGTAGGAAACTTCTATTCCTCTGTTAGAGCCAGCTTGCATCCCAATTGTATGTGGGGTTTTGTCTTTTTCTCCTTCACTGAATATTCTAGCTCTATTTTCAAGAAGTGGTAGCTAAGTCATCTTTCATATGTGTATTTGCCAGCCAGATGAAGGTTCACACATGTATCTTTCATATGTGTATCTGCGAGCCAGATGAAGGTTCATGAGTGCAAAGCCCTGAACATGTGACTGGTTTCCAACCTTCTTATATTTCACTACTATGAAAGCAATAATTTCATCATTTAAAACTATTTACTTGCAGCCAATGCTTAAAAAGGAAGAAAAATTAAGTACCATGATATTTCAAACATCAAATATCAATGATACAATGACAGTCTCCAGGAAGGTATTGATTTTAATTACATTTAACTTCTTAGGATAAAATTAAACTCATGACTGCAAATACCCACATTTGTAACAAGGTTTTGATTTTCTAGGATCTTTATGTCTTTGCAGTACATTAAAGAGTCTTAAAAATATTACAGCAAAGAAAATGCTGACACAAACCAACTGTCAATGAACAGGACACAGAAAAGTATAATAATTTTTGAATGAGATTTTTTTTATTCGATATATTTTTAATTTACATTTCAAATGATTTCCCCTTTCCTGGCTCCCCACTCTCCGAAAGTCCCATAAGCCCTCTTCCCTGCCCCCATTCTCCCATCTACCCCTTCCCACTTCCCTGTTCTGGTATTGCCCTTGAGATCTTTGTATATATTGGATATTAGCCCTCTGTCAGATGTAGCGTCGGTGAAGATCTTTTCCCAATTTGTTGGTTGCCTATTTGTCCTTTTTGATGGTGTCCTTTGCCTTACAGAAACTGTAATTTCATGAGGTCCCATTTGTCAATTCTTGATCTTAGAGCATAAGCCATTGGTTCTGTTCAGGAACTGTCCCCCTGTACTGATGTCCTCAAGGTTCTTCTCCAATTTCTTTTCTATTATTTTCAGTGTGTCTGGCTTTACGTGGAGGTCTTTGATTCACTTGGAGTTGAGCTTAGTACAAGGTAATAAGGATGGATCAATTCCCATTCTTCTGCATGCTGACCTCCAATTGAATGAGATTTTTATCTTCAATAAATACCAAAAAATATGACATATATCTTATGCCTACTAGAACAGATAGGGCAGCTTATGTAAATCCTATCTTTGGGTATGTTTTCCCTAAATGTATTCGATTTCCTTTATTAAAGTTGTGAGGTGTTTACTCATTAACAATCATATATTGAAGTTGCTTTTGTTATTTGAGGTCCAAAGTCCTCAACAGCAACCCATCTAGTGGCATGGGTTTCATCAATGCCATGATTATCCCAAATATATATTTAGTGTCTTCTTTTGTTCCTTGAACTCCATTCATGGCTTCAAGCCTTTTTATATTTAAATACATTATTTTTTTCTCTTCATTAATATGATTTAAATAAAACAGAATTGTATAACTCTTCTCATTTTCTTAGGTTGGTAACAAATAATATTTTAACGAATTCATCATTATATGAAATTAATGTTTTCAGTGTTATTTGGAGTTGAAGAGATTTTATACATTTTAAGAATTTGTCATAGCTCTTTGAAATGACAAAGAACTTTTTAAGAAATATTTTAATTTAAAAATGTAATTAAAATATATTTTTTCTTCATTTTCCAACATCCACTCATTCACTCCACCCCACAACCTAACTTCATTTCCAATTATGGCCTCTTCAGCAATGCCTTTCTGTAATTCTGGTGGTATAAATTAACAGAAGGCAGTACAAATCACTCCAGAGAAGGCTTAACATGAATCATAAAACACATTTTTTGTTAGGAAAAAAAATACTTACATGAGTTCTTAGTAACCACTATTACTCCCTAAGAAAAAGGACCATTTGGTATTGGATAACCAATTGATGTGCTTTTCCTTGAGGCAAGCAATTATTGCTACTTTGAAGATTCGGTCTTTACTTCATCCAAAAATTATCTGAAAGTAACATTATATAGACTAAGAAGGTTGTGTTTAAGAATACAACCATATTCATATATATATATAAATATATATATGCATATAATAACTATTAATGTAAGAATAGACCATGAATTTGAAAGAGATCAAAGAAGAATAAATGGGAGAGTTTGCAGGAGGAAAGATAATGAAGGAAATATTATCACTGTATTATAATTTTTAAAAGGGTATTATAGATTATGAATATGCAAAATAAATTTAAAAAATGAAAAGATAAAAATATAAAAGCCAGTGGGTCTTCAGAGGGGGCCCTTTGGACTTTATCTACTTATTTGGTTTTAGAACAATGGCAGTAGTTTTTTCTGAAATGTAAACATGTGAAGAAACTAAGCACTCAGTGCCTGAATGCACCCACTGTGTCTGTAGAGCACAAAGAATTCTCCTTGCCTAAAGCAACAGCTAAGAAGCAAACAGCCTGGTACTAAATGTGAGCTTAGCCATACTGTAGAGTAAGAGAGAAAAGACACCCCTGAAGATAATTCTGTCTCGCAGACCTAATGTTGCTAAAAGACTGCCCAATCCAACAAAGAGAAATTTCTCTCTCATTTTCCAAATTTATTTTGTTTTGTTTAACCCTGTGTTGACCTTTGTTGTCCAAGAAACTTTTGTTTAAGGATCTTAATTTTAAATGTAAAAATGTTGATTTATTAACAAGCTTCCACATGAATACTTCTTCTATCTATGTCTATCTTGTGTGATGACACATTTGAAATCTGTTTAAAATTCTCTCTAATCTTGTTCATTATCAGTTCTACATCAGTCTCCTTTAGCACCAGTTGTTGAGCCCTACACCTCATTCTCCACTTGTATCTCTCACATACCTATCTATACCCTCCCAAGACCATCTAGGTTGGGATAAGTTCCACATTTAAATGGGAGGACTATTATGTGCTTGGTATAAAATCATAATTTTTTTTATTACAGTTAATCTTAATTGGAGTTTTCATAATACTTTTAAAGAAGTTTTCACTTGGTATTTTTTTTCTCTAATTTGTTACTCAAGAAGACCTTTTAGAATATTCCCACAGCATATCTCTCTATCTTTCTATATCTATCTATATCCATATCTGTATCTATCACTCTCTTGGGTATAGGTATATATGTATATGTATATTCATATTATTGATGATATTTGTAATATATTATTATATGGTCCTAGAATTTGCTAGTGTATACTAGTATATATAAACTAAGCAGAATATATTTTATTTTCTGGCTATAGATGAATAAGAACCATAAGCTGGGAAAGAAATAACATCTATGAAATAAGAATTGTTTTTCTTCTAACACCAAAATGAATTATTACAGCTGAATACTAGCAGCATAAGTGTACAAGCTTAATTGCTATTGTTTACAAGGTCAGTATTCTAATCAGTACAGGGAAATGAATGTTTGGATATTTTGAATTTCATTTCTACTTCCCATTAGCACTAGTTATTGTGAAGCCAATCCATGAAGAAAATCTTCCTTCTATATAACATGTCTTCTCTATGTGGAGATGAACAACCTCTGATCCTCAACCTTTACTTCAAAGTCCTTCATACATACCAGGAAATGATTTCAGATCTTTCCACACAATTTTCTTTATCTGGACAAATAATCCCAGTCAGTGCCTTTCCCCATTGCAGGATCTTTCTCTAATCAGGGTTGCTTTTCTCTAAGTCCTGACTGAACTTTTCATTTCTCTTTTCAATTGTGCGAGTTATATGTAAATTGGAAGTGTGAGTCCATTAGGCTCAAGCCTGTGATGAAAACAAGAGGAGCACTGCCCCCAAACCCTAGTTCTATATGCACCACCCCATGTTCACACAAAGGGTGGAATTAATTCACTAGTGCAGATACTGCATATCACCAGCAATTATGTTTGTGAATATGTATGTAAATACATGTACATAAATATAGTAGTACATATAAAATTGATAAACATTTTCATCCTCCAAATTTTTTACTTGCACTGTGAAACGAAAAAACACACACATGCACACATAGATACACACACAAATATATATATATATTATTATATATGTATATATATTTGTATTATATATATTTGTGTATGAATATATATTTGTGTATATATATATATATATACACACACACATATTTATGTTAGAAACATCTGTATAACCAAAATAGAAAATAGCTAGAACATATTATTGTCACTAATTTTACAAACATAAATTAGAGACCAATTATTTTCCCTTTAGTCAGATATAATACAATCTGTCCTTTTGGTATTTGAAAGTAGAAAAATGTAGAGGTTTTAGATATGTGAGGAAAATTTCATGGGTGAGAGCTATGTTTGCCTATTTTACAATGAACATTGAAGAGCTAGATAAATTATAACAGGGTTTTCCCAATTTCTAGTTATCATATAAGGAAATTTTTCAATAAACTCAACTGAACTGATAGATTCAGTTGCAATACTGAACCCACTTCCCTGACCAGATAGTAAGTTGCAGATAATTGTCTACTCCCCAGCAATTTTCCCATTTACACCTTTAAGCATGAGCTCATGTAAAATCTATAGATAGCCTACATTTTGCCTTTTTTTATTGAGAAGTTTCTATGGTTATTAAGGAAGCATAAAGTACTCTTAAGTTACTAGTTGATCTAGTATGTTGTTTTGGTTTCTGTGATAATAAAACAAAGATAAAAGTAACTTGGGAAAAGGTATGGTTTAGCTTTCTTGTGCAACCATCACTGAGGAGAGCCAAAGCAATAACCTGGAGGCATGAACTTTCATGCCACAACTGAAGCATATATCTCAGAGGAACCGTGCCAATTGGTTTGCTGTCCTTGACTTGCTTGGGTACCATTCTTTTTTTTAATTTATTGATATATTTATTTACATTTCAAATGATGTCCCCTTTTCTGGACCCCCACTCCCCGAAAGTCCCATCAGTCCCCTTCCCTCCCTGTTTTCCCACCCAACCCTTCCCACTTCCCTGTTCTGATTTTGTTCAATACTGCTTCACTGAGTCTTTCCAGAACAAGGGGACAATCCTCCATTCTTCTTGTACCTCATTTGATGTGTGGATTATGTTTTGGGTATTCCAGTTTTCTAGGTTAATATCCACTTATTAGTGAGTGCATACCATGATTCATCTTTTGAGTCTGGGTTACCTCACTTAGTATGATGTTCTCCAGCTCCATCCATTTGCCTAAGAATTTCATGAATTCATTGTTTCTAATGGCTGAATAGTACTCCATTGTGTATATATACCACATTTTTTTTGCATCCACTCTTCTGTTGAGGGATACCTGGGTTATTTCCAACTTCTGGCAATTATAAATAGGGATGCTATGAACATAGTAAAATTACAAAGTTTCTGTAAGGCAAAGGACTCCATCAAAAGGACAAATCGGCAACCAACAAATTGGGAAAAGATCTTCACCAATCCTACATCAGATAGAGGGCTAATATCCAATATATATAAAGAACTCAAGAGGTTAGACTCCAGAAAACCAAACAACCCTATTAAAAAATGGGGTACAGAGTTAAACAAAGAATTCTCACCTGAAGAATTTCGGATGGCGGAGAAACATCTTAAAAAATGGTCAAGTTCATTAGTCATTAGGGAAATGCAAATCAAAACAACCCTGAGATTTCACCTTACACCAGTCAGAATGGCTAAGTTTAAAAATTCAGGAGACAGCAGGTGTTGGCGAGGATGTGGAGAAAGAGGAACACTCCTCCAATGCTGGTGGGGTTGCAAATTGGTACAACCACTCTGGAAACCAGTCTGGTGGTTCCTCCGAAAACTGGGCACCTCACTTCCAGAAGATCTTGCTATACCACTCCTGGGCATATACCCAAAAGATTCTCCAGCATGTAATATGGGTACCATTCTTAAACATCCCATGCCCAGCCAGGAATGCCAAAGTCCACAGTGGACTCTGTGATCCCTCATCAATCCACAATCAATCATGTGCTCACAAGTATGACTACAGTCCAGTCTTACGAAGCCAATTCTTAAATCTAGGTTCCCGTTTTTGAGGTACATATGTTTGTGGTGAGCAGAAAACATCATCCAGCAGAGAGAAAGAGTTGATTGGAATATTTTTTACAACTTCCTCTCTAAAATGCAAAGTAGGAATTAGAACAAATCAGCTGGATGAATGGTCTATAAGAATCTAACGCAGCTTCATCTGAATGCACTAACCTATACACATTTGTTATTTACATATGTCTGAAAACCTGAAACATCCTGCCTCAGAGAGGTGCATAAAGCATTTGAGGAAGTTTGGTAGTTAAGTTTCAAGGTAACCCTTAATATACAGGAGCAAATAGAATGTTTATATTGAACTACTTAGATGATTAAATTTTGAGATAGGTGATATGCATATATATATATATATTAGTATATATATATGCTCTCTCTATATATATGATAGAAATGGAAGAAGAAAAGGATGCAATGTAATGAAAAAATAGGGGACACACAGCACAGAATAGAAAGACAGTTTTCAGGTTGCTTCACACAATGGAGTCACTTAATATGTAAAGAGATTAAATGAAAATAGGGTTCAAAAATCAGATGGTAAAATGAGAGGCTGAAATGAAATTGGAGATAAACAAAAGAAAAAGCCAAACCTCATCATTAGAAAACCAATGTATAACTCACAAGGCATAAAACTAACAACAGATGCAGCAGAAAATCAAATTACCAAGAGAAGAGACCTGAAATATTCAGAGCAAATGTCATTGGAAAAGGCAAAGCAAAGAAGGAGTGAAGACCAAAGCTGTACCTAGGCAGACAGGCTAAGATGAGGCTTCTTTAATACAACTGGCACTCGTGATAACATGAGTGCAGAGATAGAGCATCAAATAACTTTGGAAAAGGTCCCTCAGAAAAAAAATGTGAATTTGCGAATTGAAATACTGCTCCTTGTTTCTGGGAAAGTGAATATATAATTAGACATGGCAAGATATGAGGTAGACTTAATTTAAACTATTGAACCTGAAGGATATAGAATTACTTCCATCCAGGAATAAAACACCTGCACAATGGCAAAAGGCAAGACAGAACTCCCAGGTGGTAGTCCTCACTGTCAATAAGCAATGGAACAATGGCATTCTAACATACGATGCTTGATTATTTATTTATAAAGCCCCATTCTCAGTGATAAAAGTGATGACAGAATACAGTGCCTTTTACGTTATTGAACAACAAAGAAATCCAGGCAATTAGGGGTACCATCAAACTGGAGAGCTCTGCATAGTGCAGAACCACTGTTGGTTTGCCACATGTTTACGGAGAGAAATGATAAAAACCGGAATGGAAATAATGAGTATGGAAAAGAGTAGCATCACTATCCACCTAAATTCAGTGAAGCTAACACTTTACCAAAAGCCTGCAGTTGGGGAAAGAATTGGGGGTATAATGATAAGATAGGCAGCCTTGCTTTCTCAGCATGGAGCTCTGTCCTGCTTCAGGATCCTGAACTTGAAAGACTACTATTCAGAGAATGGTTCTGCAAATGTCTTTATAGTCATTCACTCGAAGGTTTGTCAAATCACACAGAAGGATGTGTAAAATCTAAGATTTAGGGAATTAAATTCATACTTTTTTTTTTAAAAAAACAACAGTACAGTGATATTTATGAAATAAGTTTGTAAGCATGTACAATTGTATGTGAGTTGGTGTGTGTGTATTTGTGTGTGTGTTGATGTGTGTGAGTTTGTATTTGTGTGTGTTGTTGTATAGATGTGGATGTCTGTGGTTGTGTCTCTGTGTGCTTGTGTTTGCACTTGCAATCAGAAGATTTAGGAAAATTTTAAACTTAGTAAATATTTTGCAAATCTTGTCTCTAAAAACAACAGAGAGGAGGAAGAGAGAAAAAGTCAAAGAGAGACACAGACAAAAGAAATTTGGGGAAGGAAACATGCTAACACTATTGAATATAAATGTGCTTTCATTATTTATCTCTGTTTCTATATTTAAAAATTCTGTGAAAGCCTAAAAGTACACCATCAAGAGTAATTGCTGTGACTGTCTTCCTCTCAACTCCTCAATATCTTGATGACTAAATTATTGTACATATTGATTGTTATAGATGTTATATATACCAAGCATCTACATAAATTTAATGCTGCACCAGAACATTCTCTGTTGCTAAGGCAAAGTAAACTATTCTCAAGTTTTCTTTCTAGGTTTAGAATTGTTCGAGACTTTGTAAATGCAAGTGTTTATAGATGTCCAAATACTGTTCAGGATGAACAATTTATATAGCTTCAATTTAGAAAAAAGAACAGGGGGAATAAAACTTCCAGCTTACTTTTTATGCTGCCAATAAAATAATATTTGAGGAGCACTAATGTATTGCTGAACACAATAAATACCAGCCCAAGCATCTCATAAAACTCATTGAGAGTCATTCAAAGTCAGGTCAAGGATAATTATTTCATATTCCTACTGAGAATACTCCTTTTAAACTGACAAATACAAGGGACTTACCATTATGATAATGGAAATTATCTTAATAATTTATTAATTATTATTTATTATTATTAATTTGGTAAAGGAATAATTCCAGCACCTGTTTATTATAACTTTTGTTCTTGTATCTGAGTCTAGTTATATGAGTACCGTGTGTGTGTGTGTGTGTGTATGTGTGTGTGTGTGTGTGTGTGTGTATGTGTGTGGTGTGCATATACACAATCATTTGGGTATCATAGTACAAGGTCAAGTGTGCATCCCGGTTCCCACCTGGTTTGAAACAGTCTCTTTGTCTTTTTAACTGTGGATATAGCATGCTTCTGAAAACTTCATGCTTCTGAAAATCCTGGTGTCTCCACCGCCCATCACCCTATCAGCGTACTGCGATTGTAGACTTTGGAGCTAAGCCTCTGGTTTTTGTACTGAAGCAAGGCTTCATGAAACCACATCCCAAGTCCCCTCTGCCTTTATAATTTTTTTTTTTTGGTTTTTTATTCGATATATTTTTTATTTCCATTTCAAATGATTTCCCCTTTTCTAGCCCCCCACTCCCCGAAAATCCCGTAAGCCCCCTTCTCTCCCCCTGTCCTCCCACCCACCCCTTCCCACTTTCCCGTTCTGGTTTTGCTGAATACTGCTTCACTGAGTCTTTCCAGAACAAGGGGCCACTCCTTTCTTCTTGTTCCTCATTTGATGTGTGGATTATGTTTTGGTTATTCCAGTTTTCTAGGTTAATATCCACTAATTAGTGAGTGCATACCATGATTCACCTTTTGAGTCTGGGTTACCTCACTTAGTATGATGTTCTCCAGGTCCATCCATTTGCCTAAGAATTTCATGAATTCATTGTTTCTAATGGCTGAATAGTACTCCATTGTGTAGATATACCACATTTTTTGCATCCACTCTTCTGTTGAGGGATACCTGGGTTCTTTCCAGCATCTGGCAATTATAAATAGGGCTGCTATGAACATAGTAGAGCATGTATCCTTATTGCATGGTGGGGAATCCTCTGGGTATATGCCCAGGAGTGGTATAGCAGGATCTTCTGGAAGTGAGGTGCCCAGTTTTCGGCCTTTATAATTTTTAAATCTTAGTTTCTAGAAATCCTAACTATCTTACCTCAAATTATATGAGATTGTATAATATTTGACTATTTTTAAAGTAGAAATTTCAAAAACTGAAAAAAGAATGTATAATGTGAAGTGTTATAAAATCTTATCAAATTGAAGATCCATTTTAAACAAATGACTTTTTTTCACAAGAAATTAAACTACATTAAAAAAATTTTGTACAATGTATCTAAATCATAGAAGAATAATAAGTAATATGAATTAAAATTTAGATTTCATAAGGTATATATTCTAGTGTGATGTATTAGCTTGGAAATTTAAATCTAATAGATTAGGACAATAAAATAACAATTTTTGAAAATATAAAATTCTAGAATATGTATAAAATTAGGTTGCAAAAAGATTTTATTAGCTACTACTAATTCTACTGTATTAGTCATAAAGAATGAAACATGTTGCTTTCAGAAAAGGGGATGTAATTAATTAGAAAGAAATTGATGATTTCCTATTAAGTTAAATGTACTGTACTAATATAAATATCTATGTGTGTGTTCACATATGGACACACAGACACTACTGTATGACATAAGGGGTTATTTTGGAAGCAGAGAGGGAAGGTATAAGAGGGTTTTAGGAAGTTTTAGTGAAGCACTGGCTAAGGAGTGTATATGTGGCGCTTTCTTATCCCAGGGCACTTTAGAGGGATTAAAGAGAATATTTAACATGTATTTTGATTTTGCTATTACAGTTAAGGATTAGCTCCTGACCTAGCTATAAAAAGTAACCACTGTGGAAATAGAAAAAAACTTCTTGGGCTAGAGAGATGGCTCAGTGGTTAAGCCCACTGACTGTTCTTCTAGAGGTTCTGAGTTCAATTCCCAGGTACCACATGCTGGCTCACAACCATATTTAATGGAATACTATGCTCTTTTTGCTGTGTCTGAAGAGATCAAATTTGTACTCACATAAATAAATCTTAAAAAAGAAAACAGAAAAAAACTTGACTCATCTAAAGCACTACTTCTAGCTGATTCTTTCTCTTTGCATTTCATCATGAAATCCTCTAGTATTCAAAACATCTTCAGGAATTGATGAAAGAATACTTTTTGGGAAATATTTTATATTTTCTCTTATTTTATACAAAATTTTATATACCTTTTCATTCCAAGTAATTACATAATTGCAATAATTAAATGGCTCATGACTTAAAACAAATCTGGTTAGAATGCTTATAATACCATTGGTTCTGATTTTAAAAAATTAAAAATTAAATGTGTTCCTCATACAACTTCTAAAATATTCTTGATGTAGGTTCATACATACTGTTCATATTTGCTTCATATATATTTTATATATTTATATGTAATACATATAAATGTAAATATATATTTATATACATGTACATTTATATATTTATATACATTTTCTATAAATTTATATATATTAAACATACATATATAAACTATGTTTACTATATATAAATGTAAATATATATTAGTTACATTTATGTTCTCATACCAGACATAGCAGGCATATAAATCAACTCAAGACCACACTTTGCAAATAATCAGTCATACATACATACAGCTTTGCAAATCAATAACCTATAAGCATGCATATGCCTTTGAATGGACTTGAGTATATATACATGACTTTAAAAAATGTAACCCAAAATATCATCATCCATGCATATGTCCATACTTTAAGCTTTTTCAGATGTCTATATTGTGAATAGAAAAATAACTCCACCAAGCTACATGTCAAGTTAATGTCATATTAGAAAGAGCTATATTTTGCTGGTTTGAATTTGCTTTTAAAATAAAGCTGAAAACCAAATGGAGCATAAATGTAAGCTCTAAAGCCTTAAAAAGAGAACTGTGAATAATTATTCATTACCTTATATTCTCAAGCACTAACTCTTGAAAAAATGCTGACTTGATTGACTAAGTGGGGTCCTTAAAGTGCTTAGAGATTCAATCCTTCACTTGCATTTTATGGAAGAAGGAGTTAATAGTAAATGCCTTCTATGGTATCACACACCTCATAAATACCAGAAGCAACATTAAACTATGCTGTCTAAATTCCAATCAATGACCTTTCTCTGGTATCTAAGCACATTTAAAAATACCAAGAAAGGTGAAAATATTTTAGTGTTCTACAAAATCAATTTAGGTCTTGAAACAAACTAGATCTTCTTTTATTCTTTTTGTCTAAAATATAAACTATATTATTGCTGCTCTGTGTGCTAATCAAACATACCAGTGAATAGCATTTTCCAAAAATGTTCTCCATTTTTAGATTTTAACGTGTTTTTCTACCTGATACATTGTATCACTGAAAAAACTGTCCACTGCGTTTTACTCCCAAACCCAACATTCCTACATTAGTCTGTTAATATATAGATTATTAATGTGCAGGGGAAATAGCATTCAGGTTTCACAGAAATGTGGATTATGTATTCTGTATGGAGAAACTATTCCATCACAAAACAGCTTTACTCATCCTGGTTTCACCTTGACACTCAGAAATAGTGAGTTGAAGAAGGCATTAAAGTCATATGAGAGAAAAGTTAGTAAACAGGGTGGGGAGAACAGCGGAAATGAATGCTTGTTTATGTATAGAATTGATTGCTTGAATTTAATAGAAAAATTCTACAGTAAATTAAAACAATAGAGCTATGAAAATTGCATGTCGGAGATGTGCTATTCAAAAAACAAATTTGATATTTTGTGATACCACATGCACTGCTTTAAAGAGTCAGGATAAAACCTTGTAATTAGGCAAATCACTCCCAAATCCTCCACAGGCACAGAAAATCATCTTAAGACCCTTAAGGTTCTAGGCCTCCCAATGGAGTTTATTTGGTTATATAATGATTGTTTCTCCTATTTGAGTAACCATCCATGGTTTGAAGGTAAAACTATCAGGTAGACATACTCTACTTTGATAAGGTTGTAATCTCTTCAAAATATTTTTGTGTTAATCTCATCTCCTTTATCTTCTAGTCTCTCTCTCTCTCTCTCTCTCTCTCTCTCTCTCTCTCTCTCTCTCTCTCTCTCTCTCTCTCTTCCTCCCTCCCTCTCTCTCTCTCTCTCTCTCTCTCTCTCTCTCTCTCTCTCTCTCTCTCTTCCTCCCTCCCTCTCTCCCTCCCTCTCTCCCTCTCTCCCTCCTTTCCTGCCTTCCTCCCTCTCTCCCCCCTCTGTCTCTCTAAGTGGATGGCCTTCTCACTTCATCCTAATCCATTTTAGGGATCACATATTTGTAACTGGCTGACACCTTAGATAGAGCACTTTCTAAGCTACTCTAGCACATTTTACACTGGATTATTATGGTCGTGGTTTTTCTTTTTTCTTTTTTTCTTTTTTTCTCCCATTAGTTTTGGAAGAATGGGGTGTCTCTTTAGATATCTCCAAAGACTCAAATTCTATAATGCTATAAAAGATTAATGAATATTATTAAAAGTAATTCACAACTACTTAAATATTTAGCTCACATCAAATTTAATGATTGTATATCTTTAATCAATGTAGTTCTTTATTCGGCATGCTTGTGGTGTACTCCGGAAATAAGCTTTGAGGTAATTTTAGTAGTGCACTTTTTTAAAAGATTAGTTTCAAAATAATGTTTTTGCCAAAGTATATGTGCATTTTGATGAAATTCACACTTTACTACCATCTCCTAAACCCTGCATCTCTTATAAACTCCCCTTCCACTTCCAAAAGAACCCTTTTTTGTACATTAATATGTGTGTATGTATACATATTTATGTGTCCATCTGTGAACACACAGATATTTCTATTAATATTGTACATTTAATGCAATAGGCAATCCTAAATTGTATCCATTTTCCTGAAAGTGAAAATTTTTCCTTTTTTATAACTAATTAAAACTTTATTGTGTCTAATATATTTTCTTTTCTGTTCATGGTCACTTGGACAAATAAATTACTAAATTATTGTGGACAATGCTACACTAAATACAAATGGGCATATGTTTCTATTGCGTGTTGACTAAGATTCCTGTGGGCAGATTCACAGGACAGTATAGCAAACATAGAGTAGTTCTAGTTCTAACTTTTTGAGAAACCATCCTATGTGTTTCAATGGTAGCTCTACCAGTTTAAAATTCTTCAAACAATTTAGAAGTATTCCTTTATTCATCATCATTTGCTATATTCTTACGAATGCAAGGCATCCTATGGTGGATTAGATGAAATGCCAGTGTAGTGAAGTCTCAGTTTTCATTTCCTTGACAGATATAAATACTGACAATTTTATGTGTCCATTTGCTATTTTAAATTCATTTAAGAAGAGTGTGTTTATTTTGAGAGATCATTCATTGACTGAAGTCTTTGAGGAATATTGTATTCAATATTGTAAATTATCTATATATTCCAAATATTGGTCTCCTCTCAGTTACATATATTAACATTATGTGCCATTCTGTAGTTTTCTTTGGCAGAATTAATAAGGGCAGAACCTTATTAATTCCACACAAACGTGTGATTGGAGAAAACAATGCTTGCTTGGAGAGTTCTTTTTGGACAATGTTTGCATATGAGTATATTTTGTTGCATTTGTTTTGATTTTTTTCCCAGCAGTTTGAGATTTTCTGATTTTATATCAAGGTCTTTATTTTTCTACACAGTAAGAGATATCAATTGTTTCATTTTCTATGTGTTTATATTTAATATTCTGGTTATCATTTGTTGAAGAGTCTATATTTTCTCTAATGTTCATTTTTGACAAGAATGTCAAAAACTTGATATCTGTAATTATGTTAGTTTATTTATTGGTTCTCTATTCTATTCTATTTTCTTTCTTTTTTCTTCCAGTTCTATGCTGTTTTTCTCTTTTTTTTCTATGGTTGAGCAATACAGACTCAGGGACAAAAATGGAGCAGTGCTTGAAGGAAAAGGCATCCCGTGACTGGCCCACCTTGGGACCCATCCCATAGGCAAATGCCAAACCCTGACATGATTGCTAATTCTTTGTTGTGCTTGCACACAGGAGCCTAGTATGGCTATCTTATGAGAAGCTCTACCAGCAGCTGACTGAGGCAGATGCAGATACTGCCAACCATTGTACTGAGGTAAAGGACCCCTATGCAAGTATTAGAGGAAGGATTGAAGGAACTGAAAGGATTGGCAACCCCACAGGATCAACAACAATGTCAACTAATCCGGACCCCTCAGAGCTCCCAGAAACTAAGTCAAAAACCAAGGAGCATGTGTGGGCTGGTTTGTGGCCTGGAACACATGTATAGCAGAGTCTGGGTACATTTGCCTAACATATTACTTCAGATCTTCATTTGGATCTATTTTCTTGCAAAAGATATAACTTTGATCATTTTTATAGTTTAAAACAAATTCCACTACATTTTATTGTTCCATATTTTGGTTGGACAACTACTTTGTTTCCATAAAAGTGGTGCTTTAAGGTGAGCTAGTAAATAGTCAGTGAGCATAAACATATATGGGGGGTATTTTTTTAATTAGGAGACCAGGAGTATAGGAATAACAGATAAGATAATAGAGAATGATAATCCACTTGACATAGGGAAGACCCTGACTCCAATGACCACAAGTTGGAATCACCTTAACTAATCAGTCAGTAAATGGGAAAAGAAAAGAAAACTGAAAAGGGTTAATTGGATTTCATAATGTTGATAACAACCATATATGACAACTTAAATATTCTAAGTTTTAAAAAGGTGGAATGCCCAATAAGCTATGACAGAGAGGAATTCTATGGAAGCAAACACTGAAGGGCAGGGCAAGGGAAGTGTCCCTCACTAGAGAACAAAATCAAGAAGTCTTTTTTTTCCATTCACCACAGTGTTGACTTTTACAGGTAGGACAGCAGTTAACCCCTGACTGGAACCCATCATGATAATCCTAAAACATCAAGCATGAACCAAAACTAATTGTTTTAATTTCTCAACTGTATACATAAGAAACTACAGAATCAGCACTTGGGTAGTAACTTTTATGGTTATTATGTATATTTGTGTCTTATAATAAATATTCAATATTTGATGAGGCTTAAGTGAATGTGTGAATGGATCCAAATAATGGTACTGAATAATGATGTTTTTCTTCTGTGTTCTGGGTATTGCTCTTTTACATTTCTATAGTTTTTTTCATGCTTGCTTTCTAGTCCTGTGACCTTGGGTTTCTTAACTCTTGTAAGGGTCATAGATGTCCAGTTATTTCTTTCAACTTTATTACAGTCATTCTAAAATTCACTTAAATAATTTTCATCAGCTTTAATTTTACTGATATAGCTACTCAGGTTCATGAAGGTGAAGTCACTTGCCTCACATTATGACCCCATAAATAGAAAGTCTAGAAGCTATCTATGTCTTCCTGGCTAAGAATCTCATGCTTTCAGAATGCACCACCTATTGCTCTCATAATCCCAAAGGTGATGATGATGATGATGATGATGATGATGATGATGATGATGATGATGCATGTTGATTTACTGTCTTGTCACTGCACTTTCTATATTAGTAATGGTTCTTCTTTCAGAAGTAATACATATGAATACTATGGTCTTTTAGATATCATTTTAAAATTTTATTCTATTCATAATTTTTGAAAAAGTCTCTCATGAAAACAACAGAAAAACATGCCTAGTCGTAACAAATCAAGACTATAAAAATATTGTCTGTGATCATAACTTCAGACACAGCAAAATGGAAAAACACATTGTGCCTACTAAGTAAGAAGTATATGTTGTTTTTGAATGTATGTTTATTTCTGGATAATTCCTTCTCAGCATTTGCCTTCAATGATTAACATCTGGCCACATACCTATAATTTCTTTCAATCTAAGCTTTATGTCACTTGTACTTAAATCTAGCTACAACACAAACCAGATGCAGGGTTAGCAAAACTTTTTGTTTAATATCTCACTGGAGCCTAGAACTTTTTAAGCATGATTGATTGTGTTGGCAAATGCTTTTTTGCAATTTTTACTTTGTTTTTTATTGTTTTGTTTGTTTTGTTTTTGAGCAAAGGGCCTTGACTGATGCCCCTGAAATCATTTACTATGTTGATGGAAATTGTTAAAAAAAAATAATCTTGTTAGCACAATTTTAAAGGACTGATATTAGTCCTATTGTACTACCTATTTAGAAAACATTCATGTCTGTGGTATATTGCAAATGACTGTCAGGTGTAAAAAAAAATGTATCTTCTAAGGCAATGAAGGATACAATTGTATCCAGGATGAAAGGAATGCTTAGAATAAGTTATCTGCCAGATGCTCAAACAAGGGATCTTGCTTGAGTTTCAAACTAAGCTACTGAGTTCTAGTACTGACCATACTTGATACACCAAGTACTTCCTTCTGTGTTACAGTCTGACCTTTGTTGTTTGCTTGCTCTACTTTACAGACTAGAGAAGGGGTTATGAATAGACACAACACATTCAACAGCGCCTTCATTTGTGATATAGAAAGCCCAAGTAACAGTTTGACTGTAACTCTCAGTGCATAGGGCATCATGAGAGTCAGAAGACAGAAGAGTTTGAAGACAGAAGTGACCAAGTGTGGTTCCCAGTAAAGCAGCACATACAAGTAGAGATCGCAGGATTCTTTAAGGACTCATGTTTTTTAGTGCAGCATCATTTTCTTCACAATAAATTCACAAATAAGAAAAAAATATTGTATTGTATTAAAAGTTTCCTTACAAAATCAACCACTTTAGAATAGACTGCCAATACTTTGAGAAAGCATTTTCATCTAAGCATTTAATTGTGTGTGTGCATGAGTATATATGTGGAAGTATGCATGCTGAGGTAAGACTTGGAGTTGGTCTTTGAATACTGTGGATTCCAGGGATTGAATTCATGTCATCATGGTGGCAAGTACCTTTACCTACTGAGCCATCTCCCTTGATCAGTATATCTTCTTCAAAAGCAAACATTATAGCAGCGATCATAAAACGTTTGGATGACATTTGCGGTTAGTAAAATAATTTTGGAACAAAAATGTTTTTTTCAACTTAGATGACAAAGCAATTGCATTGAATAAAAATAGTTAGAAATAAAGATACGTGGCTCTTGTTCCTTATGAGAAAACTTTAATGATGAATAATGAGTCTTAAATAAGTTTTTTGTGTATTGTTTCTAGAAATATAACTGGTAAAAATATTAAATTAGGATATAAATGAACATAAAATTATTTACAATAATTATTTGTAATGATAAAACACTAGATAGTATAACAAAGGATAAATACTCAAAGATTTTCAGACATTTCGATTCTATTCATATCTCTTATTTAGAGAACATATTCAATTTTTTCAAAGTACTATAAGTGTGAAAACTATGATAATATATGCAAATGCCTACAGTGAATAAAATTATCAAATATATAATAATGAGTGTTATTTAAATTAATAAGGATGAATATGAATACATTAGTACTCAGTAAGGATTTACTATTATTCCATTAAACAAATGTGTAGTACTACCATGCCAGCCATGCAATGTTAATTTAGGCTAATTCTAGTTTTTCCCTAATTACTATAATCTCCTCTATAAAAAAGATGCTTTGGGCAATATGCTTACAATATTTAGAAGACAACTTTTAGCTTTTGGCCTTTAATTCAAATTGCATACTGACTTTAACCATCACTATATATTTAGTAGTGTATTGGCATGATTTCTGTACCACTTTGTTCAGATAATCTCCAGATAGTGAAAATCACTCTTCAGACCAGATAAAACCTTGATCTTCAACATTTGCTGTTGTCTTTGTGGAGTCAATGGAGGACAACATCGATTTTATTCAGGGACCTTACATTTTCTTCAGGTAAATAGGACACATGAATATTCCGAGAT
This sequence comes from Apodemus sylvaticus, assembly GCF_947179515.1. NCBI lineage: Eukaryota > Metazoa > Chordata > Mammalia > Rodentia > Muridae > Apodemus > Apodemus sylvaticus. The sequence continues at coordinate 25,587,285 of NC_067484.1, read as the reverse complement.
AGGGATATGAAGATTAAAGTATTTGAAGAACTGAGAGGGGTGGGGGATGGTAAGAAATATAAACTATTTTTATCTAAAGCCACCTGAGGAAAGGAGATGAGAGAAGCTTGAAGGTACAAATATTCAAGAAATGCTAAAGTTGCCACCATAGTTCAAGAGAAGGGAAGAAGACACCTGAACTCTGAGAGGCTGTTTGAGGAACCTCTGCATCTGCTCTTTGGGTGAGAAAACAATCAAAACCATTTGGGCACAATATACAACACCGAGTTAGATTGATCAGGCAGTTGAGGGACAGAATACAACCGAATAAATGTGATGAAGTCTAGGAGAGCAGGTAGTAACTTTGAGTTCATGAAGGCTATTAGGCACTTGAGCACAGCAGACGCTCTAGATCTTCACCATCAGTTGAAGTTGCAGTCCATGGGAATTACCATTAAACTGAAATCATGTTGCAAGGTGGGAGAGATACTGAACCAGTTTTGTGTTTCCACTTGTCTGTTTGGCCTAAGCAATTGAAATGATGCCTTTGTAACTCTAAGAGGAGAAGCTTTCTGTTGGTGTGTCACAACTAGGATGCTTTGATGGGAAATGAAAACTTTGAACATAACCAAGTGACTATGTGATGGCTACTAGACCTCTAAAAACATGTGGAACTGACTAAAGAGCCTCACATACACACACACACACACACACACACACACACACACACACACACATTCAGCATGTCAGTGTAGCAGTGCACATTTATAACTTCAAGCTAGGGGTTGGTGGAAGATAGGCAAATCCAAGGAGCTAGTAGGTAGGCAGTCTAGGCAAACTGAAATACTTTCTCCATTGCCTGCCTTGTGTTCCTTTCCTCTAACTGGTATGCATTGCGTAGGCTCAATAGGAGAAGATGCCCCTAGTCTTACTGCAACTTGATATACCAAAGAGGATTGATATCCGTGGAAGTTCTCTCCTTTTCTGAGGATAAAGTGTTGGGGGAATGGGGTTAGGGCAGAGAGATAGAGGAATTAGGAAGAGAAGCTGTTATTGGGGGGGTAAAGTAGATAAATAAATTAATAAAATAAAAAGACACACTAAAAATAAGGAAGTAGTAGTAAAAGAATGGGTTGGGAATGATCCAGTTGAGAAAGTTAGATGACCTGAGGAGAAAGGAAGATGCAATGAGGGGATGATGTCCCAGGGAGCTTGACAATGCACAGCCATCACTTCTGAGGGACACAAGATCATGTATGGAAGTAGTATCTGCTGGAGACATTTGGCATCCGAGGTCTTTCCTCCTCTCATGTCATCTGTTTCTTCATTATAAAAGGAAGCATTGTCATCATCAGCGACTGAAGAAGAGAAAGACCACACCATACAACACTGTGGTTCATTGTTCCTAATTCACTGATCAGAGTATAGAAACACACATAGTAGTAAAGAGAAGACAGACATCAAAGAAATGAGCCTCTCCTTACCTACATTCTACCCTCAGGACTTGGGCCACTGCTGGAACAGCAGCAGCTGGAGATACCTTGAGTTATACCTTGCTATCTCAGTTCTTGTATTATACTCTCCCTGAAGCGCTAGCCACCCACTAGTTTCTATTTTTGTAATGTATTATGTTCCCCATTGACATAAGCCAAACAGGGAGCATCCAGATCTTACTTCCCTGGGGATTCAACTCTTTATAACTCCAGTATGTAAAGTATCTTTAACAGTGAGTTCTCAGCTCTATAAGTCCCTGTGTGAACACTCGGGCCTGTCATCGTATTTATAAGATTTCATGTGGGTAGCAGAGAATGTCAGACTTAGAGCCTCAGGGTATTTTCTTAAAGACTCTCCATTTCCATCTCAACTGCCTAGTCTGTCTTGAAGTTCAGGTTATGTATTTTTTTTCCATTTTATTATTAGCTTTCTTCCTTGGCAGTCAACTTCTATGTTCAAAATATTGCCCAGAAAATAACCCAGTATATTCCCCCAGTGACTGTATCCTGACGTTCTTTCAGTGTTCTAGAAGAACAAGGTCTTCTTCCTTAACACATAGCGTGTGTGCTTTTTTTCTGATCCACCAAAAACAATTGAATGTAAACAATTGAGATTTCCATATTTCTATCAGTATAGTATCTGAGTATGGGCAATTATTCCTCAAATTCAGAAGGCACAAAGACTTCTGAACACCAACATTTTTTTTAAATCAAAGACGTTGTGACTATAAATTAAACTTCTCTTTCAAGTAGAAGTCAGAATTCAAAATGTTTGTCAAAACAAAAATACTTCATATATCATGAGACAAAAGATGGATCAATAAATTCCTGTATCTATATATAGAGTAAGCATTGTCCCGAAAATTATCTTTTTTATAAATGCAAATTCGTGTTTTCTTTTCATTCCTTTAAATTTCATTGCCAACACAAAAATTAAAAGCAAATTGTACTGTTTCTGCTTCTCTGTTTCTTTATCTCCTTCCTTCTATTCTTTCTTCTTCACACTCTCTTCTCCTTTCACAGTTGACTAGAGATGTTTTTCCTCCTCTTTGTAGACTTGCAGAGTAACTCAAAGGTGAAAATGTGTTTTATATCACTTCTCTGTGATGACATTTTCTTTTGAACATAAGTAACAGAGAGACAGATAGCTGACCTCCAGAGCATAATACAAATATTACAGTTTGTATGGCACTGCATTCTTATGTCTTTAGTGTAGTTCAACCAAGAACATTAAGTTATTTATGTGATTGGAGAGGACTTATCAGAAAATAAAAATTAACTAAAAATGTCTATATGAACACTTAATCAATCAGCAACATATTGATCTTAATGCCAATAGAATATACGTACTCTGATGCATTGTCAAAAACAATTTAGGATACTTTCTAGACTAATAAGTTGAAGATATTTTATATTATATATTTTAAACACTAATTGGACTCTTCGTCTAAAGAGGGAACACTCAAAGTTAGGAGGGAGCTGAGATGAGAGGTATGACTTGATCCAGACTCATTTATACATCCACGAAATTCTCAAGGAAGTTTTAAAAAGATGGAGCTTGCCAAGGTTTTCATGAGCACTAGCTTCACTATTATTATTCTTAGGGACTTTGTGGGAAAATATCTGTAGGTACCCGAGGCCTGCAAAGCTTGTGACGCCATACAAGCGACAATCAAGACAATGTATAGGTCTGTTGCCAAGGCAACAGCTGCCGTTTACCCAGAATTCCATAGCCTACCTTTACCTGTAATTACGTCACCACCAGTATATAACCAGGCAGCGCTTCTTCCTCTTTCTCTTCCCTCTTTCCTCTTTCTCTCCTTCCTTCCTGCCCGCTACCCCTTCCCTATCTTAAATAAAGTTCCACGTGGGAAAAAAATAATTTTAATGTAGTATTTCAGTATAATGCTTTGGCAAGACTGACTTTATACACATTTTTGCATATTCTAACATGAAAATCTTTACAACATATTTTTCTTTCATATTTATTTTCTCAACCTGAGCTTTATTGTTATTACGTTTTAAATGTGCTAAATGATTAGTGTCTGTTGATATATTTCATTTTTAAGGTTCATTTCTCAAGATCAGTTTTAGTTCAAACTATCTTCCACTTTTATAATGGAAGAAAATTAGAGTCTCATCTTTATAACTATGAATATTTGCATGTTTAAAAGTATCTAAGCCCCAAAAAATATTAAAAAGAGCACATATAAGTTTTAGTAAGAAACTAGATGAGGATACCTCCTGACTGAAAAATACAAGATTATAATGTATCTTCCCCACAAACTAATTTATCTAAATGCTAAAAAAAAAATTAATGTCAAAAATTATTTTAAAAGACATCCAAGGTTTTATTTTCAAATTATGTAGACAGTTTTTGGGGCATGGACGCAAATGCTCAAAAAAGAAAATAAAAATCCAGGGTACCCACCTTCCGTTTTATTGTATTTTTGAAAATGCATTTTAGGAGAGTTGCTTTGGCAGTTCCTAAAGATGTCATGGAGCATATCTAACACTGTTCCCTGTCCTATAGTATCTATCTCCCCGAAACTGGACCCTATAATTTATATCAAGAATATTTTTGCTTTTAATTAGAATATTATACATAAAGCAATAACAATGCATAGCTATTGTCTACTTTTACACAATTGTAGATATCATATTTCAAGCTTATGAAATTGGAGTACTTATCAAGTACAGTGTTAATCCTGACTACAAGACAGAATATCAAAAAGGAAATTAAAGCAAGATAGCTCTCTTTTGTACCAAATAAGAACTATTCAGAAACCCACGAATTCTAAACTCTTTATTAAGTGTCTATTATATGTTAAAACGTCTTTGTACTAAGTATATTAGTATGGTCTGAAAATATGTTGAGATATTAATGAAGACCAAGAATCCCTGTTTTTTTTTAATATCCCTCCTATTTTACCAATGTCACCGAAAGATTTTTGGACTTTGTTTTATTTGAGGGGAATGTTGGTACAATAATCAGCAGAAAGCCTACTATTTAGGAAGACATAGTCTTTCTTGTATCATGTTTATGATTTTAAAATCAAATTTTGGACTAGTCATTCCAAGGTAGCTGAGGAATCCAAGAAAGACCATAGGAGGTAACATACTGAACATAATGGAAGAGATTCAGATTCATCAATACCAGAGATGATATCCTTTCTGCTTTAGGAGATGCATAATGTGTGTTGTGAATATGCACATGAATTAAATCGCTGGATCACAGACACTCTGATTCCAGACTCATTGAGTATGCCACGTTAAGTACAAAGCAGTGCACAAGCACCCTTTAGTTGAGACAGATAATGGTTAAGACTATAGAAAAATGTGGGTTCACAAGAAGAGTGATGAAACTACAAAAACATTATGCTAAACAATATAATCTAAGTTTTGAATGACAGATAATATGTGCTTTTCCTCATATAAAATTCTTGCTCACTAACTGTTAAATACAAATATCTCGGGGGTCATAAATCAGGAAAAGCCTGGATGTTACAAAGATACATCTCTGATAGAAAAATATCAAATGTGCATGAAATTTACATATTAATACCTCTTATAATGGTTTTTGATAAAATATCATTATTTGTTTTTATTATTATTACAAAAGTGTTTTATTACTTTTGTAATAATAATAAAAAATTATGATATTTTTATCAAAAACAAATGGGTCCTCTCTGTACACTCTGCCTCACTGCATGGATCAGTAATGTGGTGAAATTATTAGGAGGAAGGAAACCTAATGATAAAGCTGAATAACTTCTCTACTAAACTTCACTTTTAAGATCAATTTAAGAAAGATGTAGACATATATGGTTTTGGTACTTCTAAGTTATATAATTACAAAAATGTTAAGGAACACAGAGCATAGAAACTGGCTTTCAGTAATTGATAGTGTATTGGCATATAAAGGTACATAATTTTAATGGAGTTCATAAAAGCAGCCATTTCCAAGGTACATGAGGCTCAGGAAGGAAGGATAAATGGTTTTTTCAATCATTATTTTTATTCTAACTGTATCTGTTGAAGAACTTCAAAAAGTAGCTTTTAGATTAGAAAAATATAGTAATTGTCAGTCAGTAGTATCATCACTTTAACAACTGCTAATTCTCTATAATACCAGTACAAACTCACTGAGTTATTCCTGTCCAATGTAGAATCATTATCATCCCTATGTATTTATGTGTTTCCTTTTTCAACCAAATGCTATTTTTTCCAATATTTATAAGTAGCCAAAAGCCGGTGTTTTAGAATTATTATGGTTATGTTTGAGTGTCAACTGGATGGGATTTAGAATCACCATAGAGACAAACATCTGGCTGTGCCTGTGATGTAATGTCTAGTTAGAGTTGATTAATGTAAGAAGACTCTAACCTAAATGTGGACACTAGTGTCAATGAGCTAATCATGTAAAAGCAAGGTAACCACCAGCATGCACTGCTCTCTGCTTCCCAGTTGCATGTATGATCCAGCATGTATGATCCATGTATGATCTATCCCCAACTCCAAACCACAACAAATCTTTGTTTCCTGCAGCTGCTCTTTTCAGGCATTTTATCAAAGCAACAAGAAAAAAAAAAAAACACAATGCAGACCCTTCAGTAAATTTGGTTATCAGCTGACTCTAAAAAGCAAAGGTGCTTATATTTCTCTCTCTTATAACTAGAGTTTAAAAAGAAATTGGAGAGCATCTGACATACTGTCTCAGAAAATATCTAATTTCCAATGCTTTATGATGTCTGATTATAAGCTTGTATAAGGAAAACGACTTCTTAAATTCATTTTATAGTAGACTAATTTCTTAACTTTTTTATATCATTGCTGTACCATAGAGTCCTAGCAGTTATATAGCATATATGAGAGATTATTCAATATATTTAAACAACATAAATGTCTTGTGGAAATCATTTTTTAAACAATGAGACTTTGGTATGTGTTGGGAATGTCCAAATTAAAGTAAAATGAGAAATTAACTCTGAATAATTAAAAAAAGACTAATAGGCTAAGAGGTCTTCAAACTCTTAAGTTAGCTTAAGTTAAGATTATCATATCACAATTCTGGATTTCAGAAACTATCTCATATGATTGATAAGAGCATACTAACATTGTTTCCCATAAAAGCTGTAGAATATTATGCATACATAATTTTATGGGACTAGAAATCCATTTATGTGATTTTTTTTCTACTTCTAAGAGATAAGAGGGGATAGGTAAGGCCAATGCCTTTGTTATGGGGTCATTATTATTAGCATGAGAAATATGTAGTTGAGGCATTTATTGCAAGATCCATCTTAATAAAAGCTATGTAAATCCTAAAGTTGAAAAACCAAAACACAAAATATAAACATTGTGCCGCTGCTAATGGTTCCTAAGGCACATTCTGATCTGGGTAAGAGCATTTCCAATTACCGGTTATAGCATTATTTGTCTGAGCTGAACTCACTTGTGTGGGTAACACAAGCACTGTATTTTCTAGGAGGCTATTAACTTGGGCACACAGCATATTTTAGACTGGCTACCTGGGCCTTCTGGAAATTACATATTTGCTCAGCCATTAGTATGAAAATCCCTTTCATGTCCCTTAATATTTCTTTATCAGTGCTGACTGTAATCAGTTTCTATGATTTCTTATTACTTTTACTGATGCTAAAGATCATTCTTCTGAACTCTGAAAGTGCCTTACTGAAATAAAGCTGTATTTGCCTACTTGAAAATATTGCAATCACTACTTGAATTATGAATCAAAGCTATATACCAGCACTGCACTATCAGTAAGTCATATAAATCAGAGACCCTCAAGAAGAAAAAGAGGAAGAAAGAGCAGAGAAATAATAAGAGAAGATACAATAGAGAATATGAAAAAGAAGTCAATGTGTGATATCTGAAAGGGCAGCAATACCAATATATCTGAGTGTTCTTAGACAATAGATGTGGCCCTTTCTAATGCACTTGAAGACCTATGAGAGATATCGGTGACTGTCTAGTTGCTGGCCATTTGCATGTGGATCAGCAGACACAACTTGACCTGTTTAGCACAGGTCTCTTATTTGTCCTCTGGATGCTGCTTCTTCTTCCCTCAATCCTCAACCTCCCAACTTCAAATTATCCACATTTTTCATGTGATAAATTGTACCAATATTTTCAGTAACAATGGGAAATATTTTTGATTAATGGATTTCAGATTGCTTCATATTTGCACATTTGTGTTATGATACCACTGTGGAATTCATCAGAAACTTTGTTTTATAAAGTGGAGCATGTTCAAATTAATATATAAGAGAATACTGTGATTATAAAGAATAACCAAACACCATACATAATCCCAAATGTATATATTCTACAATGATCGAATCACAAACTACAGGTATTTTTTAATTTAAATCACATCCTGGAATTGTTTTCTTAATTAGCATATGCTGTATAATTCTAAAATACTGGTGGATGTCTAAAAAAAATAACATCATATCAACAGAAACTACTCATAACAAGTACTATGAAACACCTGTATGAGTCCATGGAATTATATCAGAAGTACGGAAGAACAATCATCCAAAATACTTATTATTTCTCCTTTGTTATTCCTTGTTTCTCTGAATTTATCTAGATAGTGAAGGAAATATTTATTACGTCCAAAATGTGCTATTTTAGCTAAAAGGAAAAGATAAGGCCTTTGAAATCAAAAGGCTGAGCACTCAAGGGAATCTGGAAAATTAAACAAAGGCAAATATTGAATAGAAGTCCTCCCCTGGGATGACCCCTAAGTATTGATTTTCTACAAGTTTGAGAGAGCAAAGGGCAAGGGTGACAGGGTTGTCTTAGATCTCTGTCTTTCTGTTCTGAGGAGACGGCTCAGGGATGGATAGTCACAGAAGTCAAAGAGGTCATTAAAGTAAAAATATAATGCAGAGGATGCTTAAACAGACCTCAACTAGTGACTAGTATTCCTAAGATGTAATACTAGAAAGACAATTATAACCTGGTTTCCTATACTTGGCCATAAAAATCTATACATGAGAAGATGGATAGGATCATTTACATTTATGAATTCATATAAAATATAAATGTTTAAGTCTATGAATTTTCCTAAATATAACTCTCTCATATTTGAGGAATCTTTACTACTTGAATTTTGAATGTGTATAATAGTTTGAATACTTTCTTAAATCTAGTCTTTAGTTTGTAGAGGTATTCTTAGTTTCCAGGTAAGATAGGTTTTAATGGTTTATGATAAAATTTAATTGTATCATTAGACTCTACACTGTCTTTTGTTTTCTACTGTTAGATGCTTCACAGTTATCAAAAGTTCTGTAAACAGGGAAAGTTAAAATTAACTTCCTGTTTCTTCAGGTTTTGACTTCTTTCTCTGTATCTTGGTCACCAAAACAATCCTGCCATCTTGGAATATTTACTTGCATCAATATTTCATCTTCTGCTTAAATTCATTAATATTTTTGTTTGTTTGCTCATTTTATATTATCTTCTTGTTAAACAACAATCTGGTATCTCTGTTTTTGGTTTTTTTCAGAAAAAAAAATTTATTTATTTTTATAAGTAAGTACACCGTAGCTGTCTTCAAACACACCAGAAGTGGGCATCAAATCTCATTTCAGATGGTTGTGAGTCACTATGTGGTTGCTGGGATTTGAGCTCAGAACCTTCAAAAGATAAGTCAGTGTTCTTAACCACTGAGCCATATCACCAGCCCAGGTATTTCTGCTTTTAAGCCATACTGTAACACATGCATTCCTCTGAAGTTTGAAATTACTTAACATATGCAATCCCATTTTTTGAAAAACTCTACATATGATAATAATATATGGTAGCCTATACTGGTAATTATAAACCTAATATAATATCATCAGGAAGAGAGAGTGAGAGAGACCAATCCTCTTACCTGAGGATTTTTTTTCATTTCTTTTAGTTCTTAAGTTAAAGATTATATCATGTAACAAATAATTTGTTTTCTACACCAAAACAATAATCAATTCCCTGGCATTTAATCATCGTATTGCATTAAATGCGGACATGGACTTCTGGATATATAACACGTACTAATTTTGCCTTGTTTATCACAGAATTTCCTCCAATCTGAAAATTGTAAGAATAATGAGTTAGGCTGTCAGAGTCCTGATGAGAATTACTTTAGAGTCCTGCATACTCTGCTTTCAGCTCTCACTGGTTAGATGACCTTTGGGAAGTTCTTTTAGCTTGGCATTTTTATTTATAAATATTTGATATTAATAGATATGTCTCACAGATTTTAGGTATAGTATACAACAGAATGCACCAACCATCACAGTGGTCAACATACCATAGTCCTGCCACTTTTCCTATCTTTTTGTTTTGTTTTGTTTTCATTGCATAATCAGTATTTATTTATTCAACCCGTAAATTGATGTGTTAAACTCACTAGTTCCTTCTGATGTGCCCTCCTTTAACATATTTATCAAAAGGAAGATATGAGTATAATTAACTAAATTGGAGGAAAAGAACAGATTATCCTTTTTTGAAGGATTCCCCTAGGTGCTTAGGAATATAAAATACCACATCTCTGCTTCTTCCAAAACATTTGCCAAGACAATGATCTTTCTGAAAGTTATTCCTGCTCTAGTTACCAAATGTCCTCCTAAGCTAATGCTATCTCTGTTATGCTTCTCTCTTACCCACTGCCTGTCAGTGCTACATCTCTCATATCTACCATCTTAGAGTAGACATAGATACAAAGAAAAATCAGAGTGTTTTGAGTGTTCTAATAAAGAGAAAGAACTTTGAACTAAATTAAAGACTCTCTGAATAACTCCAATATGAACAAATTATTCAACCTCGATAAACACTGTAAACAAAATGTGTATATAAAATTTATAGAAAAACGTATCTACTTATTAGTTTTGAGTGGATAGTAATGATGACTAGTACTGCTTGAATATTTTTCAGTCCATGACAAGAGTCTAGAAGACAGATTCCTTGAGTAAAGATGATATAGGAAGCCCACTGATTAGAAAACATGATATTAAACCAGGTTATCCATTCCTCGGTGCTTTATCAATTATTTACATACAATATAATACATTTACACTATAACTCTTGTGAGATAGGATTCATATGGTCTGCTCTAAAATCATCTCTGGGCTGTGCAAAACATCGTAACTATTTAGACACATCCTTTTTTGTCTGTGGTAATTTCAGTAAATCATTTTCATTTTATTTCATAAAAGGCATGCAATTAGATCCAAAACCAAAGATTGAATCCAACACAGTGGTAGTGGATAAAAAGATACCTGTTTCTGACCAATGCACAGGTGCATCAGACACTAACTAAATAGTGGAATTCTAATTTCCATGGAATCATAAATGAAATGGGAACAACAGATTTTCACAAAATGCTTCACCAAAACACTAAAAACTACTTTTTTTCCCTCATGAACCATGAGACTTCCAAAATCAGCCACATATTGGACAGAGAGTATGTCTCAACAAATATATAAAAATCAAAATAGCATACATTTTATCTGACCACAGAGGCATTAAACCTGGACAGACAAGAGCAGTGTAAACTACTGAAAGTGTATAAACCAAACAACCAAAGCACTGCTCGACCAAGATGGAACAATAGAAAAACAAAGGATCAGATTTGAAAACTAATTATGGTATATTATTATTTGGTAATAGTTTGGTATGGTGAAAACAAACCGCACCAAAACTCATGGGACATAAGGAAATCAGTCTTGTGGGAATCCCTAAAGACTAGCTTTGACAATAGCAAACGGTACCATACATGATTCCAAGGGAGGGAGGCTACCTTAAGTCCTACACAGCTGTGTCCTATGAATCATATCAATAAACAGTATGTCACTGTAGCTCTACAGGTGAGGAACTGGCACATATACCTTGGCACTAAATAACTGCAGTCTAATTAGACTTAACACCTGCTCAACAAGAGGGAGATCCTGTATGGTAACAAATACCTAGCAAATTCCTCTTTGCTAGTGAAGTCACAGTTACTAGAGTAGAATCCCCAATGACTTATTTAATAAAGAGGATAATCTCTAACAAGACTCTGGAACATTTGTCCTTATATTCAGAGTCAAGTGTAGTCTTCACCCCTCAGCAAAGAAACTCCTCTTCGTCAAGACCACAACCAATCAAAATGTAGATTTTTGGAGCCCAGTATGAATGGATACATCTAAAAAACTTTCCCCTATCCCTAGGGTTCAAGAAATGTTGTGAAGAGGGTGGGGGGCAGAAAGATGATAAAAACCAGAAGATCAGAAGTTTTCTGTGGGACTGTGTCTTCTGCTAATGTCAGAAGCTATACACCAGGACTGCCCAATGTGTGCTGAACAAAAGGATAGGACCAAGGAATGAACACGCTTCCTCCCTAGCAAAGAACAACTAATTGATTGTTTACTGCCAAACAATCTGCCCTATAAACATATGTACGGTAACATTATACAAACAGAACGGGATGTATTTAAGAATGTATATATATGTATATGTGCATATATATACATTTATGAATGCAGTAAAATATTGAAAATCAGGAATTTAAATCATGATTTTTGAATTAAAGTGAATAGCAGCAGTGGAAGGGTTTGGAGGAAAGGGAAGGGAAAAATGTCATAATTAAATTATAATCTCAAACTTTTAAGAGATCACATATTAATATCTTAATTACAAATACAAAGGCCAGAGGTCATAAGAACAAACAAAACCGGAAAGTAGTAAGTGCTTAGAGATAACAAAAACCAGCTCTAAAATTAATGAAACAGAAAAAAAATGCAACTATAAAGAATCAGAGAAACAGTTCATTCTTTGAAAATATAAACAAGTTTAGCAAGCCATTAGCAACATCATCCAAAAATTGCTAGACATCTTAATAAAATCAGGGATGAAAAAGGAATATTAAGAGACATGTTATGTTTTTAAAAAGTTTACACTTTTATAATTTAAAAGGATATTAAGATAAGAATAAATAATTTAAAAATATATAACTTACAAAAGTAGATATCATGAAGGACATAGGTGAGTTTCTGTTGCATACAACCAAAGTTAAATCGCAATAAAATAAAGAATTTCTCTTGGTTCATAATACCTAATTAGACAGATGAAGTAAATACAAATGTACCCAATAAGGAAGGCCTGGGCCACATGGATATAGTGCCAGATTCCACCAGTCCTTCAAAAACCATGGACAGCAATGTTCCTCATATTGCCTTGTTAAAAGGAAGAAGAAAGAACACTTCGAAAAATTTTCTCCAAAGTCAGCATTACCATGATTAAAGCTATATTTACAGGAAAAAAGAAAAGAAATGAAAAAGGCAAAGAAAGAAAGAAAGAAAGAAAGAAAGAAAGAAAGAAAGAAAGAAAGAAAGAAAGAAAGAAAGAAAGAAAGGAAGGAAGGAAGGAAGGAAGGAAGGAGGAAGGATGAAGGAAGGAAGGAAGGAAGGAAATAAATAAAAGAGGGAGCTGGAGAGATGGCTCAGAGGTTAAGAGTACTGACTGTTCTTCCAGAGGTCCTGAGTTCAATTCCCAGTAACCACATGGTGGCTCACAACCATCTGTACTGGTATCTGATGCCCTCTTCTGGTGTGTATGAGATCAGTGACAATGTACTCATATATATAAATCAATAAAATCTCAAAAGAAAGAAAGAAAGAAAGAAAGAAAGAAAGAAAGAAAGAAAGAAAGAAGGAAAGAAGGAAAGAAAGAAGGAAAGAAAGAAGGAAAGAAAGAAGGAAAGAAGAAACAAATAAAAAAGCAACAGTAAAAGAAAGTTGTGACTGATGAACCTAGACTCAAAAATTCTCAATAGAACATGGCAGTAACAAAGACATTGCTTACTACAGTGAAATGGAAAATTTCTGGAGTAAATTTTTCCTCTGAAATTTGGCATTAAAGTGATAGTTAAGTTGACTGTATCATTAAAAGGGAAAGATAAAAGGAAGAATAAAAGAGTACTTCTCTTATACTCTGAAAAATAACAGAAAATGGTAGGGATGAGTTAGATGAAGGGTAGGAAAAACAGTGATTTTTTTACAGGACTTAAAAAAACATGGCTAATACTCACTGAATACATAAACCCAGTGTCTCATCTATCTGACAGAATTTTACCTAGTATGAGGTGGAATGAGATAGATTATTATTAAGTCATTAATCAGTAGATCTATAAATATGACAATAATGAAGTTATCTTCATCCCATATTTAGTTTTAATTTTTTAAATACATATGTTCTCTATATGCAATAGCTGAGCATTGTCTGCTAAATATTAATTCTTCATGTGTGTAACAAACTGCCTAGTTTTCAGTTGCTTTATTATGGTTTGAGTTTATATCTACTAACCCAAATCAGCATTCTGTTTTTGGAAACAGGATAATATATTTCTCATCAGAGTAATGTATCATAGCTTTGCTATAAAGTGGTCATATAATAAGAATAACATTTTTCGATGTATATCCCACGTTGCACCATGCCTGCCTTTACATATATGCTAAATAGAGAGACGCCAAGATTGGAAGATAAAGCTATTTGATCATTTTAGCTTATCTAACACCATCTGTTTCTTATTACTTATATCTCAGTATCATTAGAAAGGTGCATCCATTATCCTATCATCCCCAACCTTCTTCAAAGTATTGCAAAGTAGTTTGTTGTTGACCTATACTTTCTACAGTATTGCTTGTTTACCTAGGTCATTAATATTATTAACCATGGAATGGAACATGTTGTAAATGTCTTCTCTGACAAAACTCTCATCACTCTCAGAAAACGCGCATATGTCATTTCTTTGATTGTTTTCCCAAAAATTGTAAGTAGATTTAGGTTATGTGCACATGTCATGTATTGGAGCTCACTGCTATTATTTTTTCTTGTAAAGCAGAGACATTTTAAATAGTCACCTTTTATGGAACATAAAATTAATGATTTTTTAGATTGTTTCTGTAAATGACAAGTCTTAAAGTGGTAAAATCTACATATGGCTATTTCATTCTTCCTATGTCAGTGCGGTTAAAGACATGAGGTATAAGTATGAAGAATGGTTTATTAATATGCTGAGCTATAGCAAATCTTTAGTACTCATAACTATAAAATATTAATTAACTTTGTATCTATTAAGGTTCAGAAACTGCAATCCCTTTATCCATGGCTCATAAAAATTTAACGTTTATTAATACATACACTGGCAACTCATTGCAGGTTTAGATAGGCTTTGTAATTAGTATCTGGCTATTACTCCGAAGTTGATCAAAGAAGTTGAGAACAGTTGTTGTGAAGTCATCTCTGGTTTACTTGCTAAAGTCTCCTTTGCTCAAACAAACAACCATTTCCCTTCCCATGTGACACATCAGAAGAATCCCTTGCTTATCTTTGGATGAGCTCCAGCTAGAGAGATTTTGTCCTGAATAAAGCTATGTAAAAACATTTAAGAGCTATCAGGAGTAACTCAGATATGCTTGTTAATTCTTACTTTACAGTTTATGCTCCCAGGATGAATTTCTGGAATTTTATAATGGGTTAGGTTCTTTAGAGTTTGAAATGGGAAAATAAAATAGAGGGTAGTACTCTGAATAAGACTGTGACCTCAGAAAGAAGCATGGACACTGTTTCCAGTACAAGAGTATTCTTGTTGCCTTTGTTTTACTTTTTCCCTGTTAATTAATTTATTTATTCGCTTTACTTCCTAATTGCAAACCCTTGTCCTCTCAGTCCCCAGCCCACACAGCCCCTCTACTACACCTACTTTCTGATATACTATTGACTCTGCGGTATTATCAATTTTGTGTGAATGCCTTTATGAGAAAAATGAGCCTATGTTCTTTTTCAAATGTGAACATGATAGATTTTAGTCTAAGAATTTAGCCTTAGAATCTGTTCTCTCTATACTACATGTGGCTATCAAAAATTGGCTTGCTTCCCTATTCTGTTATGGTTTGTTCAAATTCCCTATAACAATCAAAATGTTCTTCAAAATTAATTCATCTAAACCAGGTATTTTCATTTATGATATAATTCATATACAATTTACACATATTTAGGATCAATTTGAAGAATAACATATAGAAATCTGTTCTAATAACTGATGACAGGGGTAGCATTGGTGACACTTGCACAAATACTGCAAGAGTTGAGCCACCCATGCATTATCCTAGTAAACAGACCATAGAGAGGACCCATCCATCTGTAGCTCACATATAGCTTAACTTTTCAGAGAGAAGTTACTATTTTAAAACTGTATACTATTATGATAAGCAACTACTTTACTATTTTAAGTATCAGAAAGGAAAAATTATTATGTTCACTGAGATGTGAAACGTCAAAGTGCATTGTAAATAGTTTGCTTAGTTTCAGGTGTCAGGTCTTTCACTTTGATTGTATACTGTCAAATCATAGAAAGCAGAAGCAGAATTTTAGGGGGTGAGAAAGGTTGTTATTTTTCTGATGACCTGGTAGTAAATAATATCTAGTTATAAAACCGCAGTGTGTCAGGGCTCTCAAACCTCAGGTTCTGCATCATTAGATTAAACCAAACACAGAAACATTCAAAGTGAAAAATTATGCTTTGATTTAACATTTGTAGATGGCTGTTCTTATATTTCCTCATTGTGTTGCATAATGATTTACACAAGGTTCATGTGCATTCTATATCATAGGCACTGCAGTGATACATTAAAGCAAATAGACGGACTGGGATAGGTCATATGTAAATACATATGGAACTTAAATTTTGATGCATTTAATATCAATGAGGCCAGCGATAAACTGGAATAATTACAAAATAGAACCTTCTAGGAATCCATGGAATGACAGTATTCTTAAAATCAAACAAGCAAACAAAACTCCAAAAAATAAAAATAAAAAAATAAAAACAAAATACAAAAAAATATATAAAACAAAAAAATTCTTGTGACATCTTTTTCCTGAATGATATTCTGTGGGTTTGTGAATAATGCATTTTCACCTTAGCAAACAGTACTCTAGTATTCTATACTTATTGATAGGATGAATTACCTAATATAAGATCAAAACTAGAAATCAAAACGCAAGAAAATTAGTTGGACTTTTCATGTTCTGGGACCGTGCAGTGGATCAGTATAGATGTTTAAAAACCTAATATCCAAGTGACTAGACTCTGGATGTTAGTGAATCTCAGTGTGATAACACCTTCATTTTCTCCTTGGTGTGAACCTTCAGGGTAATGTCAATGACCATGAACTCAGTAAAGGATACACACTAAATACTCAAATGCAATGGAAAGCTCACTTGAAATTTTTTTCAATTTTTGATAAGCTTTGTTATCAAATTTGAATTTCACATTTTAAGCTGACTAGAAAATATTACTTAGGAATATCCTTGCCATCCCAATAGCTTTGATAAGTTTCTATTCCCTACAAGGAGACAGCTGGTTCTACTCCTGCATGAAAAAAATCTATATTTTAATGGTATATTGTGATAATTTTAACCAGTTCAGTATAAAAACATTTTTCTAATGAATTTAGAGTTCTTTCCCTGCCCCGTACATGTTTTCATGGACTTGGTATTTAGATATTCATATCTGTTAGTAGGGAAACTGGAAAAGATTTAATGAGTGTTCCCTTTGTTCCTGGCATCATTATAGGTACTTGGAATTATTGAAAAACTTTCAGTTTTCCAGCGTCTCAAGAGCACATTGATATTTCCCTCAATTTAGGGATGAGGAACATGAGACAGAGAGAAATAACTTCTCACATACATGTGATGAGTAAGCGGCACATCTGGGATCTAGGTCAGATGTTGTGTATTTAGGTCTGTATTATTAAAGCTCTGGACAAGAAGAACAAACAATTTTAGGTAAAGTATTCATAAAACCTTCCAGGAATTTGTGTTCATTCAGAAACCTTCATAACTTATTTTCCTGAGAAGTTATTTTTAAGTGATGCAGTATCATAAAATAAAGAGAAAAACTGAACTAAAGAAATATTTAGGTAAATCCATATGATAAAATAAATCTATGTACCTATAAAACTATACAGCATTATTCATATTAACATAGGCTAAAACTGCTTAGAATGGCTTCCTAAATATTTTAATTGCAACCAAAATAACCAAACCAACTTAGTAAGTTTCATCATAGAGTTATATTCTTAAAGTCCAGATAAAATGGAGCACAAGCAGTATCTAACTGCTCCTCATCCAAAACAATAATTAAGGTTTCCTAGAATCCTATAGCATCCATCAAGTTATCCATATTTATTTTCCTTATCAGAGCAGCCTACTACGAGCATTAACAGCTGGGTGCTTTATCGCTATTACAGAAACACCTACAGGAGCATAGTTTTATTAAAACAATCAATTGACCATCCAAATTAAATAACCATTTAAGTGCAATATTAGGAAACCTTCACATACATAACTTCACAACCTCGGATCCTTCTCTCCATGGAAACCGTTCCTCCAAAGCATATGCGTGAAAGGTTTATTTAGAAAATAAATCATCTGTTTATTTCTTTCTCTCAGGTGATGCTACAAAGGGCTGCCACAGTTTGGTCTGTACTGTCTGTCAACCTCACTTGTATTCTTAGCTCGCCAGACACACAACAGAACAAGGTATAATAATAGTCATTAGCAGGCATCTCAGACAACCCCTGTGCAAGTATCCGCTCACCGCTCATTCACTTCAATTCTTTATAGAAAGACCTCCCAAATTATGTTCTCCATTACTGTTTTCAGCTTTGGAAGACCATACAATTTTTAAAGGTGAGACAGAACATTTCATGTGTCAAGATAGAAAGTAAATGGGTTGATCATTTCCTTGATGTCCCTCCTGCGACAATCCCCACCTAGGATAGAGCCTGAAATGTTCTCTGCAGGCTGAACTTCGTGAACAAAACCAACAGATTCTTCTCCTATCCCAGGCTTTTAGTGGGTCCCACAGAAGAAGGAACCAATAGGAAACAGATATTTACAATACAAACGGAGGCAGATACAAACATTTAAAATTTGCTTCTGAGCTGCTGCTGGTGAGTCATCTCTGAAAATGTCCTCTTACCCTGTGTTCCACATCATCCTTTTTTGATTTCCCACTGGTCTAGAGATGCGATGGGGCTACAACAGACATGATTTTTGCCAGAGGTTCAGCAGAGGCCTGTTCCCTGAACTTTGTTACATTTTTAAAAGATGCCACTTTGTTTCAGTTCATGAAATATCTCATTGAAGAAAACTGAAACCATGATATATCTACCATACTCTGTTGAGCTCATTCCTCTGTATATAGTAAAACTATTGGCCTGAAAAGTAATGTAAAAAAAAGATACAAGTAGATACAATTAAACTATTTGTTATTGTTTATGCTTTGCCTCAGTGGGTATCGGCAGATGTTCATCCAAAGCTAATTAGATTGCTTAAACATTTACAAAGAAGTATAAGATGTAGTAGGGACTGTGAAACACATCACATTGATTTAGAATAGCACATAGCTTTCGTCTCTTTGACAATTGTTCCACAGCTCAGTTTTAATGAAATGTACATTTTGGGCATTTGACTGAACAAAATGTCTCCATAGCTTCAGGTACTTGAGCACTTGGTCCCTTGGTAGTGATATTTAGAGAAACTGTAGAATCTTCAGCTGCTAAAGCTTTGAAGGATGAAGTTTGATATAGAGAGGCATTCTTCCACTTTGCTGTCTCAGTTTCCTGTGTGTTTAGAGATATATGTTATAGTATTTTTGTGACTATGCTAATATGCATTGTAAGAGTAGTATTGAAATATTTTAGAGTGATCACGAAATTATCTATGTTGTTATATATTGTTAGCCCTACTAATGGTAGAAAGTAAAATCTCTGTGGGGAAAAAATAACTGAATATGCAAATACACATAGTTTAAACTATGAGTTAATAGATATTCCACAGCCAAATCCAGGTCAAATTACTGTTTTGGCTACAAACTTTCCTAATAAATTGTTAATGCTTTTACTTGAAGGGCTTGCATAAGAATGTAAATATCTAAGTCTTGCTCTATGGCACAGTGGGTAAGAGCACTTGCCTTCATGTCTAATAACTTAAGACCAAAAATTCAACAGGAGATAATGAAGTCTTTTAAGCTGTCTTCTAATCTTCTCAGATGTACACACATACACACACAAACACACCCACACACACACACACATTAAATAAAATTTAACATGCTTTTTCTGCTTCTCTTTAAAAAGTTTTCTTCATCCCAGTCAGGCAAGTTAAACAGGGTATAGGTAATAAATAGATGCGTCCATTATGCTGCTTCATGGTGTCTCTCATTCTTTCTTACCATTCTTACATTATTGCTCTTCACTAAGAAAGAGGTGATCATAATTGCTTTGTTTTCTGATTTCCTATCTGAATTATTGGTGAAGAAACCTGGATGAAAGTGAAGGAGTGCATCTTTTAGTCATTGAAACCTGTGCTAAGCTAACCAACCATGTATAATCTGTGAAAATGAAATTGAGTATGGCTGTAATTCAATAATCCTGTTTTGGAAAATGATTGGCCAACACGATTTGAGCCATAAACCTTAGACTGTCAATCCCTACTTCAAAAACTTGGTGAATCTATAATATGTCACTACTTAGAATACATTCTAGAATAATAAGGTGGTATATTAGTTAGTAGTTTCTCTGTCTTGTGACTAGGAAGGCATAAGGATAAAGGAATAGTAATATCCAGAAGGTGATTCCTAACCCACCTATGGAATAGATGGAAAGTAACCCTCTATACCATACAGATGTCTGGGCACAGAGAGATTTCAGGTATCAAAACTACAGACTTGAACAATGGCTGGTTTTCCAGAAGTTTCAAACAGAGAAGATGGTTGCTGATAATCGTCATCCCTTCTTCATGTTGATAGTGTAAAATTTCCTACCACCTGATGAAATCCTGAAATCATATGATCAATTTGGGGAAAAAGGACAGATGAAAGTATCATTTTTTACATCCTGGAACAACTGGAAGTGACTCTGAGACACTCATAACCAATATCAGAGCCATAGGTTGCTAACATGTTACTGAACTCTGTGAATGTCTGTGCAAATAAGGAGCCAGCTATGGGGACCCTATAGGGAAAACAATACACTGGTAACCAAGGAGAGCAAGGATTGGGTATAAAACCAAGGCATGTCAGGGCTTAGCCTTTAAATTCTTTAGCTGTATTATGTCACACTCATGTCTTTGGATTTCTGTCTAGCTAAGGGTTGGCCTCGTGGTTGAATATAGTAATATAGTAGGATCTTTCAACATCCTAGATGTGCTTAACCAGTTTTAGAAGACGTCAGAGTTACATCTGCCAAAGAATATCAATCAAAGGTGTGTATTCAACATGGCAATGCTGAGTGCTTTTGATGCTTTTGCAACCCAATCCTAGACATGTGAAAATTTAGCCAGAAAGAAAGGAGAGTGTGAAGCACTAGATCTGTGATTTCCCACTTAAATTTTAATTTAAAGGATTAGCTCAATAAGTATGTGTAAATTTTTCTTGGTTGGGCATTATCCATCCACTGCTATTTATAAATTCTATCTGATTATCATGTATGTTATATAGCGGTTCAACATTGGCAATTGTGTTCCATAAGAAGTAACTTAGGAATTTACCTGAGTATTAATGCAACACAATTAATTTTCACCAGTAAATATATATATATATGTATATATATATATTTACTGGTGAAATATATCTATATATATATTAAGAAAAAATATCTTACTATGTATATATATATATACATATATATATATATATATATATATATATATATCAATGGTTTTAGATTAAAAATCAGCCAAATAACTGCAGACGAAATAATTAAACATAAAGTCATTTAAGATAAATGTTAAAAGAATAAAGCTTCTTAATTAATATGTACAACTTTTTAATGATTAAAAATATATTGTTTTAATTTTTGTTATCAAGATATTTCTAGGTCCAAATAATATTGAGCAAGCCTATAGAATGTCATAAGGAAATAAATGTATGTTTTCCTCCTTCTTCTATAATCGCACACATCTGTGAAAATGTTTGAGACTACAGCTTTCCCATTGGTATTCCTCCAGTCTCAAAAGACAAAGCGTTTTAACCTTTATTGTGGAATTAAAGCAAGAGAACACTTAGGCTCTTACTATTGATTTAGCCGCATACTAGCAGGTCATGGCTTTTAATATGGTTTGTAGCATTTTTATATTCAATATTTCTTATGAATAATATAATAGAAACTTACAAAATAGATTTTCCCAATTTTGTTCTCACTTAAAAACTTGCTGTAATGTTTAAATTAGTGAACAGTTTAAATTGAATTATTTTCTATAATATTTTAGCCAAAGCTAGGGAAAAGTTTTCAAAAATATATTTGTAACTCTCATAACTCATTGGTCTTTTCATTTGCATATGCTATCTCACTCTTAGATTAGAGAAGCTTCACTGGTATTGGTAATAAAGGTTATGTGTCTTTTTGGCTGAATAGTTTTATGTGCTTAATGTAAAACTAGAATGTAATTACAATTATACTTTTGGCTTTCAACTCACCTTATATAGTTTTTTGTTTAATGGAACTTAAAAATGATGGAAAAGGTAAATGAAAATATAAATAACTTTGTTCAGAGACAAGCATATGCTAAAACATGATTTTAAAAATATAATTTGTTTATCTCCATTAGTTATCTGTCAACTGAAATAAAATACAGAAACTTATACTTAATTAATTTCTCCATTGCCAAAAATTATTCTCATACATTTTCAGACTTTTTGGTAAAAATGTATATATCAGTAGTGTCAGGGATTGTAAGGAATGTATCAATGGCAGCAACAGCTTCTCCAGTTAATTACAATCAATGATCCTTCATTTGTGACTCACTATAGTAGCTCAAGTGCCTTTGTTTATAATTGCAGTAATATTGCAAGTAGCAATTCCAGGGTATAATGAACATGTGAAGAGTAAATCTCTGTGGTGCCTCATTACTCATGCACACTTTCATTTTTTATTTCAAAAATACATCGTAATCCTAATGCTACATTGGTTTATAGTATTTCCTATGTTGCACACTCAAATGCCCCCAATAATCACAATATGGTAACATAATACATATCTCAAACAACTGAAAACTAAACACAAACAATTCAAAATTGATTTAAGTTATAAAAATGTCAATTGACTTGTCAGAAAAGAACTGAAATTGCAACCATATTTTAGAGCACATAAGATTAATGACATCTGTCCCTTTTAAATGTCAGTGAATTCAGATCCACAGGGAAGAGTCTATTTGGCTTGTTTCAAGATTTTCACCAGCTAGTATGATCAGAAAAATTTCAGCTACTTTATGTTTGTTATTTTCTAAGTGTAATTTTATAAACAAATTAAAAGTAGTTAGTAATAAACTTTGTGAAAGTGCTCATCAGAAATTATTATCCCAGAAAGATTACCAATGTCACTAGGGGGAAATATGTAGAGATAGTATGGACCCTAACTGTCATGGCTGAGCATGCCCACTCTCATTGACCCCTTCAGCATTCCACGTATTCCTCTTGTTGGACTTCAGATGCACATCCATCTGAAGGTCATGGCTTATAATCCTTCCTCCGGGAATTAGAGTGGGGCCTCATTCAGTCTCCTACTCCAGACTAAGGTCTTTATATCCATGATCTTATCTTCTTTGTGTGGATATAGAGACCCTTTCTAGTTTAAGTAAGCACATCTAAAAGAGCATAAACTTTTACCCATATTTTCCAAAGATATTCTTGACTTCAAATGTATAATTAAAAAATTTAATAGTTAGCTGGCTAATAAGCAAAGTATTCTTGGTTTCACAGCAACAGTCCAAATATGAATTTCCTCACAACGGGATAGCCACTTAGATCAAGTGACTTCCACATGCAAAATACAAGACACACAGACACAGACACAGACACACACACACACACACACACGCACACACACACCACCACCACCACCACCACCACCATGTTAAGGACAGGTCCTGTGATATTAATGACCTTGAAGCTTGAAGTTGAGAGAGTTCAATGACTTCATAATGTTAAAAACCAGCAGCTACTTTCTTAGGGAAAAGATATACTGAAATTCAAGGGAAGTATAGCTCTGTCTGGCTTATGTAATATCCAACTATAAGTCTTACATTCTGGATCATTGATACTTAGTCTGTTATCAAAAACAGAAACTGATTTAGAGGTATATGAAAGCAGATTCTTTTCCCCATTTAAACTTTTCTTTCTATTCCTCCATGGAATTAGCAGAGTTTTAGAACCTTAATGGAATATCTACTAAATGGTAAAAATAATTCCTAAGGGAGCCACAAGTAAGCTAGGTGGAAAGGAGGCAGTCAAAGTAAAGACAGATTGACATATTCAAGACTTTTAAGTGAATCTTTTAAAATTTTATATAAAGAATGTACATGCCACAGCATGTATTCACTTATTAGTGGATTTTACCACAGAAACTATGTAGAACTGAGCTATATGAATCGGTTTGCAAGACATGGGAAACAAAGGGAATATCTGGGTGAAAAGTAGAAAGTTTAATCCAGTTCCTTTTTTACTAGCAGAATATCTGTGAATTCAAATTAATCTGTAAATTTGTACAAAAGGAAAAAAAACTGAGAAACACATTTTTCACTAAAATGACTCTGTGTAGCATTTATAATATTCTGTTAGCTTACATTATTATCAAATACATTTATTTTTAAGAACGTATGGTTACAATAGTTATGTCTTCACAACATAAAATATTTAGGTGCTTTAAAAATGTATGTTTATGTGTATAAGCATATATATATATATATATATACATACATACATACATACATACATATAATATAAAACATAATGTACATGTAGGAACCCACATAGGTCATAAAAAATCACTTGGAAGTGTAATTACAGGTACTTCTATTGACCTTGTGGATACTTGCGAACTCTAAAATTCGAGAAGCATTCTTCCTTGCCAAGTCACCTTTTCTCATTTGAAAATGCTGTTTTTAAATTCAAGTGATGGAAACATATAGAAAGCTGAAAATTATGGAGAATAAATTGCATTTCTTAAAAGTGTGGCAACTAATGAAATGATAAAATGTTGAAAAATTTACCTTAAAAGAGATTTGAATCTTAACTAAATATTTTAAGTTTTAATGAAATAAAAGTAATAGTCACATATTAGCCATTCAATTATATGCAGTTTGAAAGAATTTTAACTCTTTATATAAAATGTAACAATTTTAACTGCTCACTTGGAAAAATAACTATTTTGTGGGGCATTACCCTTGTCTATTCTGGAACTTACTTTTTATACAAATGCCAGGCTGGCCTTAAACTCACAGAGGTCCTCCTGCCTCTGTCCCAATAGCAGTGGGATTAAAGGCATGAGCTCCTATGACTGATTAATGATCAAAAATTTTAAAATCAATAAATAAATATTCACAATTTGTTGACTCTGATAACTGATTTACTCTAAGTATTTGTTAATTTACTTTATGATAGTTTTAAAGCGTAGCTTCATTAGCATTTTAATACATAATGTGTATTTACTATTACTATGAGTCAATAATTTTATTTTAGACACAATGGGCTATGTAATATTATATATTAATATAATAATTACATAAGATAACCACTTAAAAACTAATATTAATCTTTTTTTCTTACATTTGTTATTTTTAAGATTTATTTCATTTTAAAACATATAGATATCATATGAGCATGAGTGCATCTATGTGGCAGAAGAAAATATTTAATTCCCTGGACCCAGTCTTACGGTTGACTCTGAGCCACCTGATGGAGCTGCTGGAAACAGAATTCTGGCCCTCGACAAGAGCAGCAAATGATCAGCATCTGAGCTGTGTGTCTAATCCCTTGATTCTTACAGTGTGTCCCAATAACATTTAGTATAAACAATATTCTTCTTTATGTACAAAAGCTAGCATAAGCTGGGAAAACCGATGAATAGTTTTAAAAACCTGGCCATCAAACCTCTCTATTTTATATTCATTTAGTGCCTGCTCATTTATTTTTGAGCTTATTTGTTAATTGCCTTCTGTTTCATTGCTTTTCACTCTCCAAACAAGCAGTTCTCAATATGTGGGTTATCATTCCTTTGGGAAGGAATGACCCTTTCACAGGATCGCCTATGACAATTTGAAAAACACAGATGTTTACATTATGATTCATAACAGAAGCAAAATTACAGTCATGAAGTAACAATGAAAATAATTTTATGGTTGGGGATCATCACAACATGAAAACTGAATTAAAGGGCTATAGTATTATGAAGGTTGAGAACCACTTGCAAACATCTACCCACTCATCTTCAAATTAATGTCCGTTTCCTTCACTAGTTGATATTGCATGTATATGTGTATATTTATATGAATATATGTTCTTAAATTTAACCTATAGAGTCTATAGAATGTGTTTTGTGTATATACATTCAGGACTGAATTTTGGGGTGTGACAGCCAATTGGTGTGTGCTCTTCCCTGGGGAAGAAGGTCTGGGGTTTTCCTCAGTTCTCTGGAGTTTTGTATATCACTGAGACTTCATGAACTTTCCCATGTCCAAATTTATGCTATAGCATAAATTTGTAATTATTTGGGTCATATATATATATATATATATATATATATATATATATATATGTGTGTGTGTGTGTGTGTGTGTGTGTGTGTGTGTGTGTGTGTAAAATATGTAAGTAATTTCATCAACTATTTAATGAGTTGCACTAAATACAATTTGCTCAACAGCAGACATCAATTAGAAAACAGGGAATATTAAATACAGTTAATACATATTATCAATAAATAAGCATATATAATTATATATAATACATTATTCATCATTATATAATATTCTTTGAACATTATTAAAGTGGTTAATGGAATTAATTCTATTTAATAAGTGATAATAAAAATTGAAAAAAATCTACTTTGGATTGAATTGTAAATATGCAAATATAAATATTGGGTGTGTTTTAAACTTGGCAAAATTAATTCCCTTGACTAATGAACTAGATGAAAACAACAATTCATTATATTCTTTTAGGCTATCTAATAGCCAAAGCAAGTTGAGATTAGATTAATTAGAAAAACATGAGCATCCTAATTATATCACTTTAGAGACAAAGTAATATCAGCTCATTCTTTTCAGTCATGTCTACAGATCAAATTAGACAAGGTATTTTGTCTCAGATTTATACAAACAGATCGTGGCATGACAGAATCTTGGGGATAAATTAGATTTTTGTGAAGATTAATTGCAACATTAACTTAACTCAACAAAACCAGTATGAGGCAAGATCACCGGAGTGGGTCTAATCAATTTTGAATGAATTTAAAGTAGTAATATTTTATAGATTTGATTTTAATAACATCTGCCCATGTGTTTCCCAGCCCATCTCCTGCTGCTTGATTGCATCAACCTAATGCAGTCACTCTGGGAACTCCCTGACAAAAGTTCAGGACAGGATCAGATCAGTGACAATGGTGTTGTTTCAAAGAGTCAACACAGGACAAATTGGGCTAACATGCATATAAATTCTAATAGGAAGCTAAAATAGGACATGGGGTTCAGAACTTTTCCAGTGGTGATTTTCAAAAGTCCCCAATATCCAAACAGAAAATTCTATCCAAACTATTAAATGTCATACTTTTTAATTACCAATCTTGCTAATTGCATAACATCTGGCTGTAGATATCTGTGATCAACAGGCAGCCTTCTCCTCTATCTTTGCTCTAGACAGTTGGAAGAATATGCATAGATACGAAGTTCTAACATCTAAAATAAAAATGTTGACTTGTTTTAAAACCCGAATTCAATATTCGAAAAATTTCTTATCTTAAACTTGTTTCTTTCCTTTTTTAACGCTTACCTGGGAAGACTCTTACTATTTTCACATTATCATGATTGATAAAAAGGATAGACCATGCACATAATTCATAAACCCTATTATACCTGCAGTCAACTCCAAGCATCTAGAAGTAATATCAGGTATGATTTGATATATTTATTAAGGATTCTAGAGCTTAGAGATGAATCCTCCCTTTTCATTACATTATATCCTTTATTATTTGAAAAATAGGTTTAAACATCAGAGAATAAAAGAAACATACATTTGTAGAATATCTTCTAGTTTCCTCCATGTTTTTTTACACAATGTTCTAAATCAGTAAAAATCATGTTTTAATATATGCCCAGTTTTCAACACAACTAATTCTTCCCAGTACCCACAAATATCATAAAATGACATTACAAGGCGAGGAAGCTACAGTGTTGGGTGGGAGTGGATGAGTTTGGTTACTGTATTCTAGATGTATTATCCCATCCTACATGTTCAGAGTTTTTCTTCCAGGGTTGGTTGAATGAAGTGTTCTTCCATAGTTAATGTATTCAAATTTTTGTAGCTAGGGATACAGGATGTGAGTTTTCACATACAGAAGTTTCAGAAACCTGATATCTGGCATTGTTGTGGCATGTGTGAACTCTTTGTAATCTACTAAAGCAGCACCAATACAATTTATTCCATAAATTGTATATAATTGTAACTTTTAATGCTAAAATAACTTAAGATGTTTATTATACATTCAAGGCTTACTGTTATGAACTGTCACCTGAATAATATGTTTATCCACCCATTTATTTTTTTAAGTACTCATTGGGATATAATTGCACATTGCATAAAAGTGGACAATGCTATCAAACTGATTAACTTTATAAAATGTTCACAGATTAAGATATTTGATACAAAGCAGGTTGATTATTAATTAAGTGAACACTGATGTAGAAATTCCAAGAATTGGCTTGCAACTGAAAAGTTTTACAGTACAAGAATTTGTTAGACAGAAGGAATTCTTATTATTTTCTTCATGGCGGACAATTTTTCTTGAGACAAGATGAATGTTATTAGACAGTACCTCTAGTATCCTAGAACGATGAAAGTGTGAAGATTTTAGTTTCCAACAACTTCTTTGGAACCAAATTAAGTAGAAATTAGTGAGATGTCAACAGAAGTGTAATTAAAGAAAATAGATACTAATGATTGATGGTAAACATGGTCCCTACTCTTCAAAATACCTTAGAACAGTGAAGTGCTGGCTAGCTATAAAAAGGTTGTTTAAGTCTCTTGATAAATCCTATTAGCAGAGAATTTTTGGCTATAGAATTGCTGAAATTTTAATACTTCATTGTTATAACTAACTTTCTCATCTGAGAACTGCAAAAAATCTACAGATTCAATCTATAAGCATTCTTCAATAGCAGTGCATAAATTATAATGTTATGGAAAATGTTTAATATGGAAATTGTTAAATCTCTTTCATTTTACAAGAAGTAGTTTTAGGTAAACTTAGCCCAAGCAATCACTCCATATCTGAAAATCTTCCTCTTTAAATCACTATCATTTGACTTGGCTAAACAGAGCTGAGAGCTTATTGGGAAAGATTTTTAGTGTCAAACTATCCAGCTGAACATATTTCCCAGCATTTGTTATTAGATTTCCCTGGGTACTTCATGCTGATATTCATGTTAAGTTTTGCCTTTGAGGGAAAAGACAGTACACTTTGTGCGTGAGTATGTTCATATATGTTTATGTGTGTGCCTGTGTACATTTGTGTGTTTGTATCACAACATGCATGTGTATTTATGTATAGACAGTGAAAAAAGTAGGAGATGTAGTTTCCATTCCCAATCCCACAATATGACTCTGACTCTAAAAATATTGTACTTAAAACTTAATGACTGAATTTTATTTCAAATTAGGTTCCTTTCCCTTATAAACACAGTTGCCACCTCAGCTCTTACTTAGTTCCAGACAATATATTTGAAGGACTTCTCTGCAGGTTGTCTGCATTTGCCAAGCTCTGGGTCTCTCCAAGGAGCTGGCAATTCAAAGGGAATTAATTCTATTGTACTTTGATTACTTGTTTAATTGGCTGATACACCCAAAGTTACAATGAATTTGTTATAAAATTTATAATTGTCAACTTGGGTTTCTCTATAAGAAACTACATCTCCTTGAATTACCGTGACCATTATAATTCAACCACCATGCTTTTCCAATGAAGAATTGATATTTAAGTTCCATATGCCAGATGCACCTAATTTTGTTCTATGTACGAAGCTTTAGAGTACTTGTAATTTAATTAGTTCTTTCATTCTATTTAAGCCTTTGCATTCATTTATTTTCATTTATTTTGAAAACTCCTTGACTTTCCTTTCAACCAAGCTATTATCTACCTTAAATCAACCTGTAATGACTAATAAATCCAGTCTTTGACACAGTACCTCTATTGGCCCAACATATATTATAAGCAATCTCTTAATTATCCATAGCTGTTTTCTTTCTTTTTTTTCCTGGTTTTTCATGACAGGTTTTCTCTGTATAGCCCTTGCTGTCCTGGAACTCACTCTGTAGATCAGGCTGGCCTCAAACTCAGAAATTCACCTGCCTCTGCCTCCCAAGTGCTGGGATTAAAGGCTTGTGCCACCACCGCCCAGTAGTTGTTTTCCTTTTCAAGGAGTGGAATATGTGGAGCACATGGTGACCTCCTTATGTCCTCCTGAAAGGGGTTTAGTAGCCAGATACTTACTGATGGGATTCAAGAATGTCATTGGTGATTCTACTTCTCAACAGAAGTGAAAAACTCATGGGGACTATTGAAATTAATATGAAGAGCTATGTTTACATGGTGGCATGGTGTCTGTCTTTGCTTGCTGTCTGAATGACACGAACGATCCATATACTGACTAAGAGTATATTGTGGTGCAGTTCATCTTAGCAAGTTACCGTCTACTTCCGAAAGAGCCAGGCATCTATTTAAGATCCTTTAATGTGGCAGCTCTAGGCTGGAAGTTGATTCTGAGTCTTTATTTTAAGTTTAAATTTTATCACACAATGTTTTACCATAAAATTCACTTCCAAAGTTACTTCAGTTTGCTAATACTTCTAGTTTTGCACTAAGATTTAATTTCCTTAGATTGTTTTTATGGTTTTAAAGTATATACTCCCAAACTTACACTTCGCTTTGGCGCAGAGAAAGGGGCATTACCACTTTTAAGAATATCGATCTCACTAAGCTGTCTGTGATAGTTATCTTTAAATCTGATTCCTATAATGTACTAATATTACAATAGATAGTGAGAAGTAAGTTCAGTTTAAGGAACACAGAATCAACTTCCATTTTCCACACTCATTGTCTATGCATAATGCTTTATATTTAACATGATAAAATAAAAGAGGAAGCCGGGCGGTGGTGGCGCACATCTGTAATCCCAGCACTCTGGGAGGCAGAGGCAGGAGGATTTCTGAGTTCGAGGCCAGCCTGGTCTGCAGAGTGAGTTCCAGGACAGCCAAGGCTATACAGAGAAACCCTGTCTTGAAAAACAAACAAACAAATAAATAAACAAACAAACAAATAAATAAATAAGAAAAAATAAAACATTTTGATGATAAGTCTTGAATAGTAATGGAAACCATATAAATGTGACAAAGTTAAAAATGCCAAGATACCAAAACTAGGAAGTTGGTTTAGAGTATTATTGCTGTCTGTCTTTGTCACTGTTCATCCAATATCAGCTGGTTCCCTCTTAAAGCCATACCACTAGGAAATATGCCAAAGGAATTTCTCCAGTCCATAACTGAAGGTAAAATGGGCATCGTTCCTGAGAGGAAAGCCATGGGAAAAGTTCAAGTGAAGTGAAAGCAGGTTATTATATGATATGGATAGTAAGGCCAGTAACAGCTTCATTACTGGGACATAAAAATGAATCAAGCATCATTTATAATGAATGACAAACAAGTACTTAATACAGAGACAAATTACAGATACTGTTGTATTGTTATAAACAATGTAGATGACATGCTTAGGGGAAGATTGGAGATCATTAGCTTTCTTACTTGTAAAGCTGATAATATGGAGAAAAAATGGATTATTAGCACAAATGCCCCAGTGTCAGTATGGTACTCCTTAATTAAATGGATAGCACCTATAGTTGTCTCATTCTAAAAACATAACCTTTCCTAGGAAGGTACATGCATTATGTGTATGCAGTTATGTGCTCCCAAGTGCAGAAGGATACACATTCACTACAAGGATGAAGAGACCTTATATCATGAGTGTAAATGGCAAGATACCAAAGCTTATCTCAACACAGACTACCTCACCTTATACCTTATAATCTATAAATTAGAAAGATAGCTACATAGAGGGTAAACAATTCCAACATAAAATGTGCTTTTCTCTTCTGTAATTGCAAAGGTTTTATAATGAGATAATTCTCTTACCCAAAGAAACTACTTATACAGACATTTTGTAATTAATAATATTAATAATAATAATAAATCATGTGCTATTAAAAATTCAACCCTATTACATTTATGAGAAAACACCCCCTCACACACATACTTCTTAAAAAAAGATTAACAGACTGATGTCTCATATAAATTGATTTTCTTTTAATGTAGGTTGAAATTACAGAGAAGCATACAACTTTGGAAGTCTCTTAAAATTCTTATATAAAATGGATATCAAACTTAGGCAATCATTCTTAAGTGCTTCACATACTACCTCCATTATAGGACAGACTCTAAAGCCAGCACTTAAAAAATATCAAATACATATTTGATATGTATCAAATACATACATATCAAATACATCAAGTACATATTTATAAATACTTTACTTCAAATAACTTCAACTTTAAACAACACTCTACATGAATTCTCCTTTAGTACATATTTATTAAAATGAAGCTAAATGAGATCAAGTGACATTTTCAAGTTGCTGTGAATATATTATTAAAATATTTTTAAAGTTTGTAGATATATGCATATGTGTATATGAAATAAAATTTTCACCAAAACACTTAGCCATGAATGAAGCTGTATACTATATGCTATATCTGTGGGTCATTGTTCTTATGGATTTCTTTTTATATAGGAATATTCTAAAAGTTTTCTGAAAACATAAATAAAAGAGAAAGTCATCTTTCTCTATACCCCTAAACTAGGGTCTGAACTCCAATCTCTCTTTCACAAAAGTGTATTTTCTCCCCAACTGCTATCTAGACTTTATTAGTAGTAATAAGAAGAACTCATGAGCAACCACTAAGGACCCATGGCAGATGAACAGGGCTAATGTGTGAGGAAGCACCTGGTCTGTGCATCTTTGTTGATATGGTTCATGGAAAACTCCTTCTCCTCAGATCCATGGCCTCCTTCGGTGATTTCAGAGTCATGTAATTAGGCTCAGTACGTATTGTTGATCCAAGAGGAAGGACTCTCTTAACAGCATTTTCAATCATGTGCTGAATCATTTTCATTTGATAACCCATTATTTAATTAATGGACAGTTACTTATGAGGCATTTTCATTAGTTATTCAAGATCAGACCATTGAGAAGCCAGGCTGTAGAGAGTGGAGGATGCTCTACTACACAGCTCACAATGGCTTTTATACCTGCATCTAGGACAGCAACCTCTGCCCAGCTTAGAAGCAGGTCATAGAGGTTAGTTTTCTGCACACTATCAGTAGTATTTCTTCCAAGGTGTGTCCCTCTTGCATCAAATAAAACACAAAACATTTCTTGAAAGCAGAGTTTCCTTTTTATTTTGAGAAGCCTTGACAGGCAGCTGCCCTAGGTGTCAACAACTTAAAAAAGAAAGAAACTCAAAGAAACTTGACCATGCCCATTTCTGGCATTTCTAAAGACCAGGTGCAAGCACAGATATCAGTAGCAAGCCTTTCACTGTTGTCTGGAAATTTATCAGGTGCAAAATTATGCCACGGTGGTCCAAACTGCTTCCATTCTCCCTTTCAAGGCTAAAGCCGCTTTAAAAACAAATGTTTTTAAAATATCTTTACTCTTTATTTTCAAAGTAAAAATGTATCATTATAATGAGAGTGAATAAAGTTTCATCAGGAACTGGCTTCTTTATAACATCACCCACAGCCAAATAATATTTAGTATACATTTTGAAATATTCATACATTGTGTCATTTACGTATATCTAGCAGGGTGGCAGAGCCTTGTCATCTTCATAATAAAAGGAGTCAGGCAGAATGAAGTTCATAATTCATAATTATGGCACTCATAACTCTAAGTCAACTGATTTTGTAACAAAAGCATTTTCAATCCAAAGTTTAATGTTTCATGTGTTGTGTAGAATTTTCCAGTTTAAACATTCCATCCTGGAGGGAAGGTCATTAAGACTCAGGAAGATCTAAAATAGAAGGAAACAGGCTCCTTAACAGTCAGGAAGTAAGCCCCAAATCCTCAGAAAGTCCTACAAACTTTATCAGATACATGAGTTCCCACTGTCTACAAAATTGTATAAGCAGTGAGAACTAAAGAGATGAAAGAGGTCCATTTGTTGAGGTGTCTGCAAGCCATCTAGAAAATTCCAGAATTGCTGTGGGGTTTTGTTGTTGTTATTGCTGTTATTGTTGTTGCTGTTGTTGTTGTTGTTGTCATTGTTGTTGGTGGTTGTGTTGGTAGTGATGGTGATGTTGGCTTTTTCCTATTGTTGGTTTTTTGTTTGTTTGTTTGGTCGGTTTGTTTGTTATCTTTTTATTGTTTAGTTTTGTCCTCTTTTGAGTCATCTCCCATGCTGAGGTACGCATTTGGTGATATACATCTGTCTTTGACTTCTTTATGGTCCTGAAAGTGACCCTTTACCCACACTCTTGTAATAAGCTACAATAAACTTACTGTTTCACAAAGTTGGGTTGGGTGTTATGTGTGAGGTTTAGTCTATTGCTGTATTGTAATGCTAAATACTATACAGCAAAAGTCTAGGCTTACTAATGACATCTCATGTTTACAAGCTTTTGTTGTGCCAACCATGTTTCTTGATTTAAAACTATTGGCTAAATAAAATTGGCTACAGCCAATTACTAAAGGGATTAGTAGTAGGTTTGGAATGTAACTTGGTTGGTAGAGGGGAGACCAATGGAAGAAAGATGAAAGGAGAGAAGGAAGCTTCCATGAAGGGAGATGGGTAATGAGCACATGGACAGGAGAAACAGCAAATATCTGGGGTTGCACTGCTGGGAGGTAGCCAGGCCAGCAGTTAGAAGAGTAGAGTAGGGGTTCTCTCTCCCAGTAATTGTTAAAACCAAATAAAATAAGCATACTCTGAGTCTCATTTATTTGTAAGCTAGTCAGGGAGAAGCTAAAATTAGTCATATTACAGGTATCTTTAGTTTCTCATCAGTTCTCTCTGAGATGAGAGGACACTTGTTACTGTGCCACTGCCAACTTAGCAAAGAGAATTACTTGTTTCAGTAGAGAAACCCAGACATCATTGCGCCAGGGTTCTTTCCTGTTGCCTTTAATACAACTTCTCCAAAACCATAATCTAATGGATATTAAACCTAGACAATCATTCTTAAGAGCTTCACATACTACCTCAATTATAGGACAGACTCTAAAGCCAGCTCTTAAAAATATCAAACATATTTATAAATGCTTTATTTCAAATAATTTTTGAAATGGAAATGCCTGGAAATGGAGTTGAATTTTATGTATCTTAAGGGTATTTGTACATTGCTAGAAGAACATTTTTAGCTGTTCCATGATTTAATTCCTCCTTACTGAATAGTAAATATTAATGATAAAAGAGGCATGTACCAGAAAAGTATAATCACTTACTTCTCTATTTGGAAGTTATAAAAATAAAGTGAATGATTTTAAAAGTGTTTATTTATTTAAAATGAATAAAACAGTGACAGGCAGTATATGTCTTGCGTTAATAATGTCCTTAGTCTATAAAATGTTGTTGATAGATTAAAGAAGTTAATAAACTGCAGAAAACTTTCAGAATCACCTACATGGGTGCCACATTAGTTTCTCATCGGGACACACTTAGGTTGAAAATTCTACAGGGCGAAAAAAGAAACTGAAGAAAACTCAGAATGGAAAAAGGTGCTTTCCTGGACCTTCCATTGATACAATTCATTGTTTGAGATCTAATATCTTATATGTCTTTGCTTCTAGAAATGAAAGAAGAAAATATCAAAAGAGAACAAAACTTTTTATCTAATTTTTGTCATAGCTAGAAAAATTAGTCGATTAAAGGTAGAATTAATGTTTTCTGGAAGTTACACTCAAGAATAACTATAATGGTTGAAATGCAAAATGTAATTTATTTCTAGGCTAAACAATTAAAGTGCATTTTTATGTAAGTGTCATAAATAGTTTTCTCTTCATTTGATCTAGGGATAATGTTCATGTTAGTCAGAAGAAACACAGTCATATTTTCTTTCTTGAGCTTTTTGAATTGGTGAATTCAAAGCCCCTTTTGGAAATCTCACACATAGAGCTAAAGCAGTAGTGTCAAATGATCTGTGCATGCTCCATAAGAGAACATCTTATTTGCTCTCATCCCAGAACACTCATTTTAACCCAGTCAAATATCCGTATATAATACCCAAAGCCACTGATGACACCTCGGATACAGCAGAAGAGGATTAGTCACATCTGACACTTTGGTAACCTGGCAAAGAGCTTTAGAGGTGGGATTGCTGAAAATTTTCAGCAGTAATATTTACTAGTTTCTCTTGGAATCTGCCTTTTCACCATGACTGATGTTAAGCTACCACTTAATACT
This sequence comes from Apodemus sylvaticus, assembly GCF_947179515.1. Classification (NCBI taxonomy): domain Eukaryota; kingdom Metazoa; phylum Chordata; class Mammalia; order Rodentia; family Muridae; genus Apodemus; species Apodemus sylvaticus. The sequence goes on along the minus strand of NC_067484.1, from coordinate 25,551,199 downwards.
CCTGAAGATAGATATGGAAAGAAATTCACAGTAACACATTCTTTATACAGGTACAATAGATATAAATGATTTCAAGAACACAGGCAATAGAAAGATGTAGTAAAAACAAAGAGGAAGTAAGGGGTAAGATTTTATTACTGGTATTTATTGACATATTTATATATAAGTTGGTATAATTTAATATTAATAATGGCCTTAGTTTCTGGCTAACACAATACACTTTGGAACAACTAGCTTCCATGCAAATGTCATGGCTGGATTTATGACAGTTATGACTGAAGTCAATTCATAACCCAATCCTCTTATATTACAAGTGTAGAGAAAAATTCAGCTATATCATTCCAATCACAGTATTTCTAAAATCTTGATGTTAAAAGAAAGTGGGTGTCTTGGACTCCCTTCAAAAGATTAATAAAATCTATCAGTCTTTGGCCTCAGAAAATTATACATATGCAAATATCAACTTTTGCTCATAATTTCAAGAAATACTCGCTCATTTCTTAAGCCATTTGGAATTACCAAACAAGTCATAATTGAACAGTGGGTTCAATCATTAGACTATGACCTAAAGTTACTCATCTTCTATGTTATACTTCAACATATAGAAATGAACTTGTCAAGTAATATTGGGAATTATGTTTGCCTTCTAGTGTTGTCATCTCTAGCCATTGCAAGCGACATATCTTAAAAGAGAATTTCTTCTAGGTGTAAGGGCTCTGAATTCTCACATAAAGATATCCGGAGAGGCTGATAACACCTAAAAGTGTTATCTCTGTCTGTTCTGATAGGTCCACATAGCTCAACTGTGACCTCAGCTATCTAAATCTGCAAGGACTTATTTCTGCATATTAATTATATATATTATCATATTATGTATGGGGAAGTAGCAGTTTCAAATTTCAACAGTTTTTTGGATTACATAGTTCAGCACTTAAAATATTAATTGATTATGTAATAAATTAGACTAAATTTAGTGTAGTGTATGAAGGTTTTTATCATACAAAGAATGCAGAGCAACGAGTATAATATATAGTGCCACAGCACTTTTGCATCATGTAATAAAACAAACTCTGATGAAGAAACCTGCCCTCATTAATTGAAGCTAACAAACTTCCTCAACTAGATTTGAGATGTGGGGTAAACCCCAGTCTTACTTGTTCCTTTCTTGTTGGGCTTGTGGTATTTTTGACAGGAAGACACTATATTTATGAGTACCCTAAAACTCTCTGAGTAGCCAAGACTGGTCTTAAAGTCTGACTTTTCCAACCTCCATCCCATGCATGTTGGATTACATAGGAATCACACTATACATATTTACTTTCTCCCTCACATAAGAGCTTTCTCAGGTTTTCCTCTCAAGGCTTTCACCTGTTCAGGCTCCTACATCACAAAAGTCTTTCTAAACAATTGAAAGTAAAGAACTCCCCCAACTAAGAAAATGTGAAATCCCAAAGAGCATTTAACTTAATGCACAGGGAAGTGTATTATATTCCCATCTCCAGTGCTGCCAATAGCTTGAATCTTAAAAATACCTGTTGTTCCTTAGCTCATTTTTAATGTTCCTTAGTCTGCGCTGTGATTCCTCAGCTAGAACCATGCAGACTTTGAAAATAATGAATAAAAATGCAAAAAGAATACTGAAATACTTATTGTTTTAGAAATGATCAATCAGTCTGTGGGGCTTTCACTAAGAGGTTAGAAGAAAGGCTTTACAAAAATCAGGTCTTGTAACATTTGTTGGTTACAGAATACTCTTTGTGCACAAAACTTTCATACAGTTGAGGCAATTGATGAAATGGCAAATGTCACGAAACTTAGCATCATTTATTTCTTATCTGTCTCTAATCAATGATGCTTAGCTCTGATGTGATCTCGTTTTCTTAATTATGATTTGTATTTGAGATAAGTGCTTGGTCCCTGGAAGTTGTGGAATCTCAAACTCAGGTTTCTATCTTCAGTTCTTAAATATAATAGAATATTTTAGAACTAGGTTGGTTTCAGTAAATTCTATCTCAGAGAAAGACAACACATACATTTTTCATATTCTCAAGCAAAGTTTACATCCGTGCTGACAGTTAGGTATGGCAGGTGACAGATAGTCAAACTTTCCCAAAAGTTTGATGAACCTTCTCCAATATTATCAAGGAGAGTGGCTGACTCTCAATTATTCTGTTGTTGTTGCAACAATTACCCAACTAAGTTGGACTCCTGACAGGTAAGTACGGACCTCTAAATGATTTAGAGCCCCAACTCAATTTCTAATGAAAAGGCCTATTTTAGTTTTAAATACAGCATTTGAGAAAATAATTGGTTTATATTCTAAATACAGATCTCCCCACGTTCCTTAAGAAATTGGAGACTATGGCTAAAGAAACACAAATCATCTCTGGTTCGGTTGCATCTAGCATGAACATGGCCATATTGGCTTCCTTCCCTTTTCCTTACTCTTCTGTTCTTCCCTCTGTATATCAATGAACTAACTCAGAAGAGGAGGCTATTGGTTATCAGCAAGAGATCTTAGTGCACCATTGGCAATTGATTTGCCCAACATGAGGTTGAACACCGATGGAAACATTCCATATCTGCACAGATAAAAAAAAACAGTGACTGCTGTTCATCCATGGCTGTTGTGAACATGTGAAATAAAGAAAGGTTGACCAGTCAATGTGGTTTTCAATAGTGTTTGACTTGAGTTTAGATCATTGTATGTGGGGATACCACATTAGACAATAATGGTCTAATGTAACTGACAGGTTCATAATTTTAAAAATATAACAGACAACTAACTGTTCCTGGCACAGAGGCCTGACTAAGAGAGATGAGGTTATGGCAGCGTTACAGCAGATCTTTGAGGAAGTGATGGCCGAACAGGGATTTGATACCAAAATTATCTGGGTGAGATTGTGGGGACAAAAATCCCTGAAAGAATATCATAGAGATCATAGGGGTATAAGAGAATGTGTTGTAAATAAACAGCTTCAAAAAAGCCTAAGTTTGGGGTAGAAAAGAGTTGTTTGTGAGACATTGAATTCACAGCTTCCCAGAAATTCTTTTACCACTCATTCTGCATCCACATTTTGTTTTGACTTCTTGGAAAAACATGAGCCTGTTTATTCGAGTAGTATACTTCAAAACATGTAAGCTAAAATTAGCCTTGATTTACACAAAACTGCCTCAACTAGATTACATTTAATTAGAAGAGTCTTACAACAAACAATTCTTGCTCTAGCTGCAAATAAGCTAAGTATTTCCTATCATGTATGGACCATGTGGCTCTCAGAACAGCAATGTAGGATTTATGTGTCTATTTCATGCCCTCTATCTAATATTGAACCATGCTTTAGCTTTGTATACCATTTAAATGTTGAATAACTGTTGGACAAACATTACAATCCAGATTTGTGTTATTCACATATTTTAGCCCAGCCGTGGTGGCACACACCTTTAATCCCAGCACTTGGGAGGCAGAGGCAGACTGATTTCTGAGTTTGAGGCCAGCCTGGTCTACAGAGTGAGTTCCATTCATATTTTAAGTACATGAGTGTTCTGTCTGCATGTCGGAACAAACAGCAAGAGCTATTCAGAGAAACCCTGTCTGGAAAAAAACAAACAAACAAACAAACAAACAAAAACAACCAACCAACCAACAAACAAAAAAACCCTTAAATCACATATTTTAAAGTTTTAAAATCTTTGGATAAAAGGGTTAAAAGTCAAAATTCTAAATAAAAAAAAAAGCAGGGGTAAACTTCTGGAAGAGGTCCAAGACATATAGACAATAAAGACAAACAAACAACAACAACAAAAATGTTGACATTCTCTAGGTAAAGGTTTGTCCTGTACCTTCATGGTTTATTTTTGGTTTTTGAGATTTATTCATTCATATTTTAAGTACATGAGTGTTCTGTGTGCATGTAGGAACAGACATTACATGTGTGCAATGCCCGGGTAGGAGAGAAGAGGATATTAGACCCTCTGGCAATATATAGATGGTTGCAACCTATCATGAGACTGCTGGGAACTGAGCCTAGGCTTTCTGCAACAATTGCCAATGTTCTTATTCACCTCTGCAGTCCCACCTCACTGTTTTATTCTTAATGGGTAAAATCTCTGTTTGTATTGCATGGTATCTTTAGTAGGGCAAACACACTTTAGAACCTTAAATCTAATGTAAATTTGAAACTACTCTACAATTCTAAAAACTGAACAAAACAACCCTGAAAGATTCACACAGTAGCTGCTCATCATATGCACAATGATGGTAAGAAATGAAGCCATGGTCTTTAAAAAACAACATGACTAGAATATAGTTGAGGAAATAAGTTAAATTATACAAAACAAAGTCACTTTTACTATAATACACAAATGTAAACTTCAAAATATTTAACACATATAAAAAATGTTCCCATCATCAAAGGATCAACCTAACTGCCCCTGAATGTTAAATATGTAAGTAGGCTTTGTGTTCACATAAGTTTACCTTATCTGTTTGCAACGATTAGGTGGATCCACTACCTCTCTATTTTATCTGCCTTCCACAGTACCCATTTCAGTGTATCAATAGGTTATGGAAATAGTTACTCTCTGTGTAACTTACATACAAGATCTCTAGCAGAATGTCCCCAGTCTAAGGGACTTTTCCCAAAAAAAGAATAAAGAATTTTATTGAGTATTTTTGCATCATAAAATTACAAAGTTTCTGTAAGCCAAAGGACACCATCAAAAGGACAAATCGGCAACCAACAAATTGGGAAAAGATCTTCACCAATCCTACATCAGATAGAGGGCTAATATCCAATATATATAAAGAACTCAAGAAGTTAGACTCCAGAAAACCAAACAACCCTATTAAAAAATGGGGTACAGAGTTAAACAAAGAATTCTCACCTGAAGAACTTCGGATGGCAGAGAAACACCTTAAAAAATGCTCAAGTTCATTAGTCATTAGGGAAATGCAAATCAAAACAACCCTGAGATTTCACCTTACACCAGTCAGAATGGCTAAGATTAAAAATTCAGGAGACAGCAGGTGTTGGCTAGGATGTGGAGAAAGAGGAACACTCCTCCACTGCTGGTGGGGTTGCAAACTGGTACAACCACTCTGGAAATCAGTCTGGCGGTTCCTCCGAAAACTGGGCACCTCACTTCCAGAAGATCCTGCTATGCCACTCCTGGGCATATACCCAAAAGATTCCCCAGTATGTAATAAGGATACATGTTCCACTGTGTTCATAGCAGCCCTATTTATAATTGCCAGAAGTTGGAAAGAACCCAGGTATCCCTCAGCAGAAGAGTGGATGCAAAAAATGTGGTATATCTACACATTGGAGTACTATTCAGCCATTAGAAACAATGAATTCATGAAATTCTTAGGCAAATGGATGGAGCTGGAGAACATCATAGTAAGTGAGGTAACCCAGACTCAAAAGATGAATCATGGTATGCAGTCACTAATAAGTGTATATTAACCTAGAAAACTGGAATACCCAAAACATAATCCACACATCAAATGAGGTACAAGAAGAACGGAGGAGTGGCCCCTTGTTCTGGAAAGACTCAGTGAAGCAGTATAGGGCAAAACAAGAACATGGAAGTGGGAAGGGTTGGGTGGGAAAACAGGGGGAGGGAAGGGGACTGATGGGACTTTCAGCGAGTGGGGGTCCAGAAAAGGGGAAATCATTTGAAATGTAAATAAATATATCAATATATTTAAAGAAAGATGACAAAAGAATAAAGAACCATTTAATAATGAATAACAGGAGACCATGGTGGTCCACAGGTCCACCCTATGACTAACGTACATAATATGGTTTTACAGTTATTGCAGTTACACCTGTGCTATAGCATAAGTAACACAACCAGTGAAAATGTAGGAATTTGGAGCCCATTCCCAAAGAATGCATCTACAAAACAACTCTAAAACGCAAGGGTCAGGGAACAAAAAGATTGTATGAGCCAGAAAGTCAGATAGTTTTCCATGAGACTATGTCAATTGTCATAAGCTATACACATAAATTTTCATCTATATGACAACCTAAATATGAACTAAAGAAAGACAACAATAGACACAGGACAAACACCATGGGGCATCAATATTACAGAGAACTACAGGCAAGTAGGGAATGCAGAGATTGGGAGCAATAATTTTGCCAAGGAAGAACATACTAATTGCTTATAAAATAACAAATGGTTAGGTCTGAAAACATACATACAAGCTGTATAATCTTAAAGTAATTCACTTCTTAAATCCTGTCTGAGCCCTGTGACTTCATAAACAAAGGCAACCAATAGCATCTAAGACTTAAGAAAGATTTAATGAGTAAGTATGTATCTCAGGCTAAGAATAGTACACTGAAATGTGTACTGATTCCATTATTCCCCTATGGGCTTGAAAAAACTGATCTGTTCTTATGGAGGCATCCTAGAGTATTTGATGTCTAAGTGTCCTTTCTTTGTAGAAAAACATTCTTATACAGTACTTAATTTATCCCAATTAAATGCAACCTAATTGTAACCTTCAAATATTAATACATAGATATATAGAGATTGGTTGGGAGGTAAGTACAAGAAAACAGCATTGTGTTTTGTTAACAATTCTCATTAATTTCACAACTGTGACACAAAAATTTTTAGAATAGAATGTAATACAATGTTATTCTAATTTATATCCAAGAATAATACAGTATTCAGAAAAAACCACTGTATTATATTGAAACATTATAAGGGACTCTGGGTATAAAAGACTTTTGATCTTTACAAAATTTTCTCTGAGTCATAAGCCTTAAAAAAACAAACAAACTCAGTTATGTAAATGAGAAATCATGATGACCATCTTTCCCCTTTATGGATAAAGTACATGCATGTTTTAACCAAAATATTTGATGCTATCTGATAAGTCATAAATGATCACAGGCTTTTGTTTCTATCTGAAGAGGAACTGGAATGTGGGTCAGGTGTGGGGTTGGGGGAAAAGGGAACTTCTCTGGTATTAGAGAGAAACCAGGGAGAGGAAAGGCTCTGAGAGTCTATGAGCTATGGAGACTGAAGTGCTCACCTCCTGTATCTATGCAGGACTTCCAGTGGAAGAAGAGGAACACCAAACCACCCAAAAAACGTTCAACCCCAAATTTCCCCTACTTAAAAGATGTGCAGGCATAAAGATGGAGCAGAGATTAAGAGAATGACCAACCAATGACTGACCCACCTCTTTGGAGAGAGTCAACATCTGACACTCACTGTTAATGATACTATGCTATGCTTGCAGACAGGAACACAGCATAACTGTGTCCTGAGAGGCTTCATTCAGAAGATGATGGAAAAAGATACAGATACCCACAGCCAAACATTAGGAGAAGCTCAGGAACACTTTTAGAGGAGTTGGAGGAGGTGAAGGATTGAAGGAGTCGGAGGGGTCAAGGACACCACAAGAAGACTTACAGTGTAAATTAACCTGGGTTCATTGGAGTCACAGAGACTGGACCACCATCAAATAGAGGGCTAGACATAAGCCCTCTATACATTTGTAACACGTGCAATTTGGTCATCATGTGGGTTCCGTACAATTAGAGTGGGTTTATCTTTGCTTATGTTGCCTGCCACTAGATCCCCTTCCCCTAGCTGGGCTGCCTTGGCTGGCCTCAGTGGGAGAGTATGCATTTAGTCCTTTGGTGTCTTGATGTGTACACTTGTGTACCCATGAATGGGGGATGGGTATCTTCCACTGCTCTGAAGAAGAGGATGGAGGTAGTGGGGGAAGGAGTATGTGATGGTGAGACTGGAAGGAGAGGAAAGAGGGGAGCTGCAATCAAGATGTAAAATCAATAGAAGATATATAGATAGATAATAGATGGTAGATAGATAGATTATAGAATAGTAAATAAATGAGTAAATGAATACTATTTAGTATCAGATTGATCTCAATTTGTGTGTGTGTGTTTGTGTGTGTGTCTGTGTGTGTGTGCACGCACATGGATTTTCTGTTTCTGTATCTTTCTCTTCAAACTTCCTTTTAAAAATCTCATCCTTAGGCAAATGGATAGAGCTAGAAAACATCATACTAAGTGAGGTAACCCAGACTCAAAAGGTGACTCATGGTATGCACTCACTAATAAGTGGATATTAACCTAGAAAACTGGAATACCCCAAACATAATCCATACATCAAATGAGGTACAAGAAGAAAGGAGGAGTGGCCCCTTGTTCTAGAAAGACTCAGTGAAGAAGTATAGGGCAAAACCAGAACGGGGAAGTGGGAAGGGGTGGGTGGGAGGACAGGGGGAGAAAAGGGGGCTTATGGGACTTTCGGGGAGTGGGGGGCTAGAAAAGGGGAAATCATTTGAAATGTAAATAAAAAATATATCGAATAAAAAAAAATACAAGCTAGAATTCTAGATACCAAACTGGTAAACAATAAGTGTTTAAAAATAGAGAAACAACAGGTGAAAAAAAATCTCATCCTATATTCCTTTCTTCCTTCCTTCCTTCCTTCCTTCCTTCCTTCCTTCCTTCCTTCCTTTCTTTCTTTCTTTCTTTCTTTCTTTTTCTTTCTTTCTTTCTTGTAGTCCTGGGGATTAACTATTTATCTGTCTATCTGTCTCTGTCTGTCTGTCCCTCTCTCCTGCCATCCCATCCTCTCCCTCTCCTCTTTCTTACCTTCCGTTTCTCTCAGCTCCATCCCTGGGAATAATACCTCTTCCTTCTTTCATCTTTTTTTTTTTCGAGACAGGGTTTCTCTGTGTAGCCCTGGCTGTCCTGGAACTCACTCTGTAGACCAGACTGGTCTCGAACTCAGAAATCTGCCTGCTTCTGTCTCCCAAGTGCTGGGATTAAAGGCATGTGCCACCACTGCCCGATTTTCTTTAGTCTTCTCTCCCTCTTTCTTATTCTCTTTTAACTTTCCCTATATCCCTTCCCTTATTTTTACCTTTATTGCATTCTGGGGATTGACTCCAGGCCTTTATGCATGCTACACAAATATGCTTCCACTGAGATAGCTCTTCTTCTGTCTAGCCTGGTGCGGCCCTGGTGGTAACAGAGACATGGTTTCTGCCTCTGGGACAGGGCCCTGATGTGATTCTCCAAGAATCAATGACTGCTGTGGGCATAAGACATGTTTTTATAATAATATACATATTTTCTGGACCCAATAGCAGTAGGGGATTCTTTTCTTCTGAGGAATGTTCTTCCTGATAATTTTAAAAACGTCTTGATAATTAGAAGCAGCATGAGTTCAGGAGTATAGGGTGTGGCAATATCTTAGATAAAAATGGTAAACACTGGGACCTTTAGGATACCTTTTACGAGCTCTAACTACATGAGTTTAAAGATATATAATTTCTCAACTATGAATAAATTAAGGATGCAATATGCAATACGAATTATATGGGAGCTTCATGAATCTAAAGAAACAAAAGTTGGCAGAAAGATAATAAGGAAGGAGATAAAGGGATTTAGAGAGCAGTTATTTCAGGGGATCCTGCCCAGCTAAGTTGTTTAATTTGTGCTTGCCAAGACAGAAAGATTCCTGAGTTCAGGATCAGCTTAGGGCAGAGCAAGGTTAGGTTCAACTATGGTGGAAATGGTAATTGCAGGGCAGGGTCCCACCCAACTAGCTTGTCTGCTGTGCATAAAAAGGCAAACATATCTCTGAATTCTTTGGCAATATTAAGAAAAAATGTATGCTTGCTGTTTCCTAAGAATCAAAAGGCTGGGCTCACAGTTAATCATAAGTTATCATAAGTTAATCAAGAGGAAACCTGTGGTAAATGACTCGATTGATATGTAAACTAAAAGACTTGGCTTGTGTTATGCAGGTCATGAGCTATTCAGATAATTTTTCAGGATGAAAAGAGAGAACTGCATGGAGAATTCATATAGAAACACACACACACACACACTCGTGAAAGGATGCAAGCAGGACATGAACAGAGAGATCTCTTAGAATAGCAAGCAAGCAGAATATAGAATATCTTCCTAGAGAAAGCAGAAAATAAAGAGAAGCACACTGGAAAAGCTACATCAAGCAGAACGCAGGTGATCATCAGCTCGGATCCACAATTTGACTTCAAGTTGTTCTTTTTGAAACTTCAGACACCACTTTTTCCAGAACCTCTCTCCAAGGTGAGGCTGGTCCTTGGAGTCCTTCTTTATTGCATGATGACTCTATGTTGGAAACCATCTATCTGACTGTTTCTTGGTGACTTTTCCAAAACCATAGGTATTAAATAATCTTTAAGATTTTGTTATCATGAAATAAGGGAAGGCAGGAAGGGATGGAGGAAGAACTGTGAAAGGGGGTTTCCCAGAGAGGAGCAGTGAGAAGGATGTAAAGTGAATAAGTAAAAAATAAGATTAAATTAAAAACATTTTGTTATCATAAATAAAATTACAGTCATAGCACTTAGAATTAAAACAGTATATAACACTAGCGAGCATACCTGAATAGGTCAGATATGCCCCACCTCTAGATGAAAACTTTTAATAGGAAAACCAATACCTGCTGAAAGACGGGGAATCAGAATTTTTTCCAGGGATGAATCCTCTAATAGGATAACCAAGTTATCAGGCCCCAATACATGCACATATAAGCAACACTAAACAGGACCAGTTGGCTGCATATATGTCTGTATAAGTGTGTCTGTGTGTGTGCATGAATAATAATTATAAAGATACACGCATTATTAAGTAGGAGGAGACATGGGAGAATTTGCAGAGATAGGTTCAAAATGTTATAAATATGGCACTTATATAAAACTCTTACAGAAAATTAAATTTAAAAAAATAACTTAGAATTAAACAAAAAATAATGAGTTAACATAGATATGCTTACATACATGTATAAAATTTTTAAAGATTCCGTACAAATATTATTTAAGAAAATAACTATGGAGAAGTTTCGGTTAATTTATACTGATTTCTTGAATGGATAGTATTTATAAGATTTATAATGACATCATTTAAGTGAATCCCAGTGGAAGAGACAGGTTTTTTGTTAAGTGTTCCTCTCAAGGGATCATTTTCTAGAGAGCAGACTTTATAGTATACTAATAAATGATAAAGAATGTATGAATTTTCATTCACAATAATTATACAGGAAAGATGTTTTTTGTTTTCTTTTTTGACTTAACAGTCAAATTAAGCTAACATAAAATGTTTCATTGCTTCCAGGGTGGAGAGTATCCCATGAGTATAGCTTTTTTAAAATAAAGCTACTTTAAGAACATATATGCATGTACTGAAAATGTCCACATAAAAATTCATACCACCTTCCTAATGGAAGATTTAAAATTTTATAGGCAAAACATAAATAGAACTAAAGTATTTGGTGCTACTAGACACATAAATATTTGACTGAAACTACTTTATCATGTACAATATTTGAATCGGCATAGTTTTTAAACCATAGACTCTTAATTCTAATAAATTTTACAGCTGGGTGATTAATGTTTGATAACCAAGTAGGAACCAGATTATGAAACATAACTGAGAAATGTTTAATTTTGAAAACATGTAAGGATTTTGTCACAGAATATCTTTCTTTGATATTATTTTGATCAAATCTACATAGAAGCAGAGCTTTTGTATATAGAATGAAAACATCAGTCAGTTATCTCAATGCTTTCTATGCACAAATATTCATACAGAACATGAGCCCTCTGTTCCATGTTTTCTTCAGAAGTGTATGACATTTTATAAACATTTGGTGCTTTCAAATTGGGTGAGAGGATTGTGGTTTAAAAACAAAGCAAAGCAAAAAAAACCAAAACAAAACAAAAAACATGATTTTATTACACAGTGGTTAGATTCTAAATATTTCTCGACTATATACTTTAATGTTTAATGCATTTCAGATCTATTTTCTAAATGAAGTGTAGAATAAATGAAGAAAATTCAAAGCACAATTTTCATTAACCAGCCAGAAATAAAAAATTAGCTGAATTTCTGAACTGACTTAAAAGGTTGTAAATATTGGCATGTTTTCTGACTAAACATCTTGAGCTTCTTGCTGGGTAATATTGATAAGCAGGTAAAATTATTGCATTAGTAGAAGGAAATGCATTGGGTTAAGCAATATATAAAATCATGTACTCAGACAGTTTGGAAGCATTTTTCACGCCAGGTTGCTAGGTGGTCAGAGTGTTTAGGACTGTAGTGAGAATATTTTCATAGCCCAAGGTTGCTAGGTGGTCAGAGTGTTTAGGACTGTGGTGAGAATATTTTCATAGCCCAAGGTTGCTAGGTGGTCAGAGTGTTTAGGACTGTGGTGAGAATATTGGGGGGTGGGGAGGTTGGTGAGAATTTTCTGGAGCTTCTGTGCTGGTATCCCTAGAATGTGAGATGGCACAATTCATCTCTGATGGAGTAAAAAACCTGCAGCCATGACTAGCTGTGATCCATTGGCCATATTCACAGTTTTGTGCCACAGTCTGCATTAGGTTAATGATGTCACAATGAAACCTACTACTGTCTTAGTCAGAGTTTGTATTCCTGCACAAAAGTTCATGACCAAGAAGCAAGTTGGGGAGGAAAGGGTTCATTCAGCTTATACTTCCAGACTGCTTGTTTATCATCAATGGAAGTTAGGATAGGAACTCACTCAGGGCAGGAACTTGGAGGCAGGAGCTGATGCAGAGGCCATGGCGGGGTGCTTAGTGAATTGCTTTGCCTGGCTTGTTCAGCTTGCTTTCTTATAGAACCCAGGACTACTAGTCCAGGGATGGACCACACACAATGGCCCTCCCACTCTCACTCTTGATCACTAATTGAGAAAATGCATTACAGCTGTATCTCATTGGAGGCATTTCCTCAAGGGAAAGGGAGGCTCCTTTCTCTAAGATAATGCCAGCTTGTGTCAAATTGACACACAAAAAAACAACCAGTACACTTACCCTGTATTTTTTTCTGGGTGTAGAGAAATCAGTGAGCAAAGAAGAAATATCTTCCTAAGTATTACCACAGAGGATATAAGAGGTAAAGTTTAGCAACAGTTGTCAAACAAACAAAGAGAACTTGCAATGTTGTGAGCTAAGATTATAAAACATTTTGATGGTACCAGTGCAGCTGAAGAATTTCTTGGAAACCGAGTGAGGTTCTCTCATTTCACGTTTTGTTCTGTAGACATTGTGAACGAGCAGATGCAGATTGAGAACTGATGACAGCTCTTCTCACTGGGAGGAAGTCCATTATGCTACTTGTTTCTAACATGCTTCTTGAATGCTGATAGCATTCTTGTATGTACCTTACTATTATTGTTTCTGATATCAGAAACAATAGCAGACTTAGCTTTTTTTTAACCTCCATTTCTAAAAATGGTGCTAGAAAATTTAGGGGAAGCACTGAAGGAAATGAAGGTGATTGCAAACCCATAGGAAGAACAACAATATAAACTATGTGGATGCCCCAGAGCTTCCAGGGACTAAACAACCAACCAAAGATGGGTGGATCCATGGATCCAGCTACACAAATAGTAGAGGATTGCACTATCTGGCATCAGTGGGAGAAGAGGCTTTTGGTCCTGTGGAGGCTTGTTGCCTCATCATAGGGGGATGCTTGAGGGGTGAGGCAGGATTGGTTAAGTGGGTGGGGAAGCATCCTCTTAGAGGTAATGGGGAGGAGGATGTTATGAAGGGTTTGTGAAGGCAAGACCAGGAAGGGGACAGCACTTGAAATGTAAATAAATACAATAGCAATAAATAAATGGACTAAACACTTGTATAATTCAGCAATGTAAACAGTGATGACGTATGATGGCAAGGGGTGTGATGAGGAGAAGCTTTCTTGGCACCAATGACTGGATGACAGAAGGTACGTACTATCATATTGTTCTTTGAAACAGAGATCTGGAGGTGCGGTTTATAGAGAGAGAGCTAGCAGACAGGAAATGAGAACAATAGAAAAGCTACCTGTTCTGTCAGAAAGCAACGACTGGATGAGTGACACTTAACAGTCAGACTTGCTCTAATTTCCAAGATTACAAAACTCTTCTTTAAAGGCACATATGATGTCCACACATAGGTTTGAATTTGAAGCCATTCTTGTTACAGAAACTCTTCAGTATTTCTGTCTGTGAATTGCTCTAGCACAGTGTAGAGAAGCCTTCAAAGTCACATGGGAGTTTTGTGAAGTTTTTGGAGAAAAAAAAATTGCTTGCTTACTGAGACATCCCTTACCAAACAAATGATTTCTTTCAAGATATATATGTTATTGACAGGTCACAAACACACAGTTAGAGTTAACTGAGCATGGAGGAGTTAAGGTGACTCAAAATACCATGAGAAACTAAAAAGCACAGACAAACAGAATGAACAGAGGCACTTCTTATAGCTTGTTATTGATTTGTAAAATTTGATCATCTATAGAAACAGAAAACGGCAACAAGAATTAGGACCAAGCCCAAAAAGACCCTTGAAGTCTAAACTTGAGTAAGAATATAGGAGAAAATTTGAGAAGGATGAAAAGTCCCATTTATGCACTTAATGAAAAGATAAATGAATATAAACTATAAGAAATAGCTTAAACACATACGAAGAATTAACTCAAAATAGCCCTATCGATCTAGAAAGAATTTGAGAATACATAGGAAATAAAGAGGTGGAGAGAAAGTTTGTAACTAGAGATAATCATGATAGGAAAATAAGCCATGCTCAAAGTATATACATGCCCCCGCCCCGATGTATAATCTTTGGAGGAAAACAGAAATAAGTAGAAGTAGAAAGGAAACTCTCAGTTGATAAAGAACAGAAAGAATGCAAGAGTGAGATATGATCAGAGTATTTTACATTCTTGCATTCTTGTATGAAAATTTTATAATGAAACCTCTTGCTTTGTACAGTAAATAGTATTTTCTGACTCATTTAGTTAAAAAACTAGGTCGAAAAGATGATCTGACACCAAAAATACTGAAAATAAAGAGATAGTTTTATGGTAACATGTTCATCGGTATCTGCATCTATTCAACTCAGAAAGCTAGGTTTCCAAATGTGCAGACAATGTTCTAAAGGCGTCCACATAGCCACCATTGCCTATCAAAAATATCAGAATTTGGCTCTCATTATAATCTTTATCAAGACTACTGAACATCCATAAGGCCTCAAATTTTTGAAAAATATAATGTTGAATTTGAAAAGTTTATGTTAGCTATGCCAGGCTCAGTGGCGCATGCCTGTTGTCCCAAGAACTTGGAAAGCTGAGACAGGAAGGAGTTCACTATGCCGACTGGGTGTCTACACAAGTTCAGCTTTAATATGGTGACTTTTCCAGGAACACCAGGTTGCCTAAAGAGGGATGAACTGGCCCAGGTAGGAAAATTTTATGTTAGCTATATTATTAACTTTAGTGACATTTGTTGTTTATATGGAATCAAATTTTTTATTGTCCACAAACTCCTCTCTGAAACATTTCTCATAGCATCTAAATCAAACAACTAAAACCCCAAAAGGTAACCCAAGCATTGAGTTAGCACATAGAGGTCAAAATTTAACAAATATAAAAATGGACTCGGAGTAGCCAAGAAACATCCTGGGACGGTGGTTTAGTATAGAACCAAAAACATCTACACCATTACCATGATATCAGTAACAACAATAACAGTGCCATATCTTTAAGAAAATATCTCTTTATCTTAATAGCCATTTAGCTATACGTGGTGGTTCTTTAACACCAGAACTTCATGCTATTTTTAGAAAAACATTTTATTTCAGGGTACTGTTCAGTGGGTATAGTTTCTGCCTCTCATGTAAACATGAGTCTGACCTCCATTACTGCAATATACAACACAGATTTATAATCCTAGCATTTTGGAGGAACAGGCAATTTGAGGGCAGATTAGGGTGCAGGAGCCTCTCCCAAAGTAAAGAAAAACATAAATAATGACATAAATCAAGAGTTTGATGAGAGAAATCAAGAGTTTGGATACAGCATCCATATAAAATACATGACATGTCTTTATGTATCTGTAACATTAGTCTTCTCAGATCAGAGATAAGGGGTTAGTAGGCTTGCTTGCCTCAAGCCTAACTCTACATACATTGAGAGACCCTAACAAGGGAATAAAACAGTGAGTAAAACCTCAGGATATCTGATGCCCTCTTCTGGCCTCACTATGTATGTGCCTGCATCAGTGCACACACATGCTGACACACACCCACACACCATATATATTTCCAGTCAAAATGTTTTAAATAGATAGATAGATGGATAGATAGATAGATAGATAGATAGATAGATAGATAGATAGATGGAGATATAGATAGAGTTAGAGATAGATATATAACATTTAAATATTAAACATATAAAACCAATCAATAAGTTAATGCATGCCAGCATAAAAGTCAGCTAAATATGATGTCAGTCAATTTATAAAGCAAGTTAAATTTTGTTGGCTAAAACTGAAGTTTTTCGACCCCTTTGACTTCAGAGGGACACATGCTCAGGGTAAAAGCTCTTCCTTTATCTCACATAATTACAGCAATTGCCCCTGCAGGTGAGTTGGAAGATCATATTATGATAATTTTCCATTTATTGGCTTATTTGTTTAAATTGTATGATTAGTTTATAATGATGATTGACAAGGAGCACTTCTAAATATACAAAGCCTGTCAACTGATCCAGTATAACAGGCTGATAAATGTTCATGTCAAGTGACAGATATTCTCACTGATTTTGTTTCCTAAAAATTTCTTGACACAATCATAATTGAAATTATGGATATGTTTTCTAGCCATATTATTTTTATCTTTTTGGTAAGTTAATTCTCAAAATCTTTTTCTGTGAATAATGCAAATGCAGAAAAAGTACAGGAAAACATGAAACACCTTTATACTTATTTAAAGGAATTATCAAACCTAGGTAAATTCTAAAATTTGAAAACCTACCATCATGTAGTGACTCCTTTACAGATTACAAAAAACAAGCATTCTATTTCTAAAAAGGTATGAAATAAGACTCCAATTACAGTTTTGAGAGAGACATTACAAATGATCATAATTATCATTCCCTATACTATCAAATAATTTTCCATACAGTTAGTTGAGAAGTTCTACCTGTATTTATAGAGATTGCAAATACTATCCACACCACACACTATTACTCACCTATTTATGTTTTTGCATACTGGTTCCATGGTATAAAAATATTTCACTGCAAGGATGTTCTGAAATAGTAAACATTTTGACTGGAAAAATTGTCTTGACTTAGCAGCTAACTCAGTTCCCTACCACATGCAAAAATGAAAGCGTAGGAGACAGTGAGAAACGACCAGCCATTTCTTTTCTCCCAGCTGATACATATCTTATTTATTCTTTCTTGTAATGTGTGAATGCTGCACCATGCCCTATTTTGTCTTCTGCCTCAATTAAAATGTAAATTTCTACAGCCCATCTCTATAATTCCAAACTGCTCTAGGCAGGGGAATTTAAACTGCTTTTAATAAAACCAACTACAGATGCTGAAATAAGATTTCTTCCCAAGTCTTTGAAATCTATATGTGCAATGAAATGGTGGGTCTTCTCCAGTTATGCTTCATCTATAAATGTTCTAAGAAAAAATGTGGATTGATGCTTTTAATATCACACATGCAAACCCAGTCCTGGGCACTGACACATCTCTCTCTCTTCTTGGAAAGTTTCTGACAATCCTCTTTTTTTGTAAAACATAAATGTTGGTCACATTTAGAGATTTTTTTGGCTTCAAAATGTCACAATTTACTTTACCAGACAGGATAACAATATGATAGGTAAATTAAAAATTGAAGTCAAGTTTGCATAAATGAATCTGGATTGCCATTTTAGCCCGTTGCTCTACTTTCTCAATTTTTCTGTCACAGTGCTTCCCCTATCTAAAAACAACAACAACAACAACAACAAACTTATAAAACCTTGTCAACTCTGACTTTCCACTCTTTTCTGTTTAATTCTTTTGAATCTTCAGTATTATGTCTCCTACAAGAAACATCACCAAGAGAGGCTAGAGAGGTAACTTGTTCTCATAGCTCCATTATTCTTAAAATGCTCCTTTTTTCATAGCCATATTAATTTAGGACATTCCCAGGGAAACTAGGACCTAAAGAAAATATTCTAAGCAAACAGATTCCACACCATTGCTGGATTAAACGATGATGTAAAAAAGACTAAGACTTAGCCTATGGCAAGGGAAATGGCATGTCAAACTGAGTATTTTATTTTACATCTGTAATTTTTATATGCCTGGAATCCAAAATCCTCAGTATAACAAGGGTCCGAATTACCATAATGAAATGAAATGATTTCTCACTCTTTTCATAAAAACACACAATGTTTAACACAATAGTCTAGTTTTCCCTCAAAGCAGTTATTTTCTTATTTGAAGGTGGTTTTTGCCCAATGGACAATATCCGGGGGCATTGTTAGAGGATAAAGAAGCTAGGACCAGTATCTGGTTGTCTTAGCTATTTTTCAATTTCTGTAAGACACAATAACAAGGATAAATAGTAAAAGAAAGTGTTTGTAGTTTATAGTTTAAGAGTATTTGTCTATGAGCATTATGATTGGGGAATATGGTGGCAGCCCAGCAGACATTGCATTAAAGCATTATCTCAGAGCTCATATCTTGTGACACACATGAGAAAAGGAGAGATATAGAGTTGATGGAAGTGGAATGATCTCTTAAAAGATTAAAAGTCATGCCAATTGACATAACTCCCACAACAAGGCCACATCGTCTAATAATTCCCAAGAGTTCCAGAAACTGAAACCAGGCCAATAAAGCATATAAGCCCATGTAGTCTATTCTTGTTCAAATCACAACACCAGCACACAGGGGCATGCAGTGAGAACTTTGGTATATTTAGTTTCTTAAAGACAAAAACACAGAAATATTATAAGACTGTGTTTTGATTTTATTCCCAGTGGTGGGATATGTGGCTGCTTCAGATTGTCCACAGCTGTTTATTATAACTTGTCTCATGCTCTGGCACAGGGTGTCATTTTGCAAGCTGCACATAGTTTCTTCAATTGTGTTACACTGGAATTCTGGGGACTTTTCAGAGGGAATATAAATGCTAGAGCATATTTATGTAGGGTGTTGTTGATGGGTTCTTGGTTCATTGTTGATTGGTTGTTAATTATACTTGGTGGTGGTTTGTTAAGAAGTCATGTACAAAGAAACAACAGGAAGAAGAAATTAGCTACCTAATGGCAAAGATCAAACTTGTCCCAAGGAGGTTGATGCTGCTAATTAACAGGGAGAAGTCTAAGAATAATTTGCCTCTTTTCTGACTTTATTCAGGGATCTCCTTCCTTTCCCCTCTATTCTTTGACTCTCTTACCTAGTGGTAGGAGACTGAAAGGATGGAAAAAAAGGGGTGGAGAAGGATGGAAGTCGAAAGAACTGACAAAGTTGCCAAAGACCAGCTACAGGGGCATGAATTATTTTAAACATTATTCAGGTCTACATATATTACTAGTGTCAATGCTTAGAAAGATAATTCTTTTTCTTCAAGTTTTTTATTTATTTGATATAATTTTTATTTACATTTCAAATGATTTCCCCCTTTCTGGCTCCCCACTCCCCGAAAGTCCCATAAGCCCTCTTCCCTCCCCCTATTTGCCCATCCAACTTCCTTGTTCTAGTATTCCCCTATACTGCTGCATTGAGTCTTTCCAGAACCAGGGGCCACACCTTCGTTCCTCTTGGACATCAATTAATATGTGGATTATGTCTTGGGTATTCCACATTTCTAGGCTAATATCTACATATCATTGAGTGCATACCATGATTGACCTTTTGAGACTGGGTTGCCTCATTTAAAATGATGTTCTCTAGTTCCATTCATTTGTCTAAGAATTTCATGAATTCGTTGTTTCTGATGGCTGAATAGTACTCCATTGTGTAAATATACTACATTTTTTGTATCCATTCCTCCATTGAGGGACACCTGGGTTCTTTCTAGCTTCTGGCTGTTACAAATAGGGCTGCTATGAACATAGTGGAGCATGTGACCTTATTGCATGCCGGGGAATCCTCTGGGTATATGCCCAGGAGTGGTATAGTAGGGTCCTCCAGAAGTGTCTTGCCCAAATTTCTGAGGAACCACCAGACTGGTTTCAAAAGTGGTTGTACTATCTTGCAATCCCACCAGCAGTGAAGGAGTGTTCCTCTTTCTCCATATCCTCGCCAACACCTGCTGTTTCCTGAGTTTTTAACCTTAGCCATTCTGATTTGTATGAGGTGAAATCTCAGGGTTCTTTTGATTTGCATTTCCCTAATGATTAATGATGTTGAACATTTCTTAAGGTGCTTCTCAGCCATACGAAGTTCTTCATGGGAAAATTCTTTGTTTAGCTCTGTACCCCACTTTTTAATAGGGTTATTTGGTTCTCTGGTGTCTACCTTCTTGAATTCTTTGTATATATTAGATATTAGCCCTTTGTCGGATTTAGGGTTGGTGAAGATCCTTTCCCAATCTGTTGGTTGGTGTTTTGTCCTTTTGACAGTGTCCTTTACCTTACAGAAACTTTGTAATTTTATGAGGTCCCATTTGTCAATTCTTGATCTTAAAGCATACGCTATTGGTTTTCTATTCAGGAACTTTTCCCCTGTGCCCATGTCCTCAAGGGTCTTCCCCAGTTTCTTTTCTATTAGTTTCAGTGTGTCAGGTTTTATGTGGAGGTCCTTGACCCACTTGGGGTTGAGCTTAGTACAAGGAGATAAGAATGGATCAATTTGCATTCTTCTGCATGCTGATTGCATGATTATTACATTCACTATAAGAACAGAAATATAATTCTTACAGTGAATGTAATAATCATGCAATCAAGGTAAAGAAAATAGGGCAGAGATCTTATGCTCTTACATTTATTATAATTGTCATGTGGCCCATTAAAAAATGAAGGAAATTTAATTTGTTGATGATTCACAAATCCTCATTTTTATATCCTTTTTTTTCTTGTTGCAGGGAAAATGCCAATTAATGAGAGCAAACAACATCATCCTAAAGTGCATATTTCAATCCAGATTAAAATAGGTGAAGGGAAGTGGGTTTATGATACCGATGGGGAGGGGGGAACTGGGAATGGGGAAAGCATTCAGAATGTAAACAAAGAATATAGAAAATAAAAAAGGGGAAATTCTTGAATGATTTACATTGAAATGTAAATAAAAAATATATCGAAAAAAAAAAGAAAGAGAAAAACAAGAAACAAAAAAAATATTCAGAAAAAAAAAACATGGAACTGTTCTTGATTGAATTATCAGAGTCAATCCTTCTTAAGTATTTCTCTCACCACTGCTAAACAATGATCCATAGTTACTGCTTTCTGTATTGTAGCCTGAAATAATGCATGCATGTAGCATGAATTCATAGACCTTCAGCCACATGTTTTATCAGGAGCCATGTTTGAAAGCTCTCTTCAGGTGACCATTATACTTAGTCAATACTTAAATGTTTGGCTTCTTGATAAGATTTGTCAACTCTAACTCTTCAATATTTTTTTCTTGGGATACCTTCATACTCCAATTTTATTTTATTCAATTCTACTTTTCTTCCAATATCTTGATTAAAATTCAATTTCTACAAGTCTCCTCTCTATCATCTCCATGTCCATTTAATTCATTGCCAATTCATATCTCTCAGTCATTCTCTTTTACATGTATTGTCATAATCCTTTCATAAATATGGTAAATACTAAAGGAAAAATATAACTTTTTAAAATGTAAATAGTGATACATTCCTATCATTAAAATAATGTCGATGCTTGGAAGGATGAGATGGAAAAAGACCAGGATTTAAATGATCTACCTATCTATGTATCTACGTGTGTATGTATGTATGTATGTATGTATCTATGTATGTATGCATCTATTTATGCATGTATCTGTCTGTTTTACTGTCTATCTAGCTATCTATGTGTCTATGTATCTATGTATCGATGTATCTATGTATCTCTATTTATCTATCATCTGTCTCTCCTGCTTCTCTCTCCATATCTCTCTCTGTATCTGTTTCTCAGAAAAATGTTTAATATTCTTCAGGGCTCTTATATATCTTGAACTATTCATAAGGAGATACATGAAACAGTTATTCATGGCATGCCTGGAGACCTATCAATGACTTAATAAGGTTCTAAAATTATCATTTTTAAAGGAGACTCTTTTCTTTCTATTTTTAATTTTAATTCAATTTCAGCTCTTTGTTCCTCAGGGAAGAATTTTCAGAAGTTATTCAGGTTGTTGCCAACTTTTTCATTATTGTTCATTTTCTACAAGACTGGAGGAAACTTGGAGGCAGAAATCAGAAGCCAAATTAAGTTTGTCTCAGAAAAGTTGGCATCATAAAACAAATGCACAATATAAAAGAATTGTTGCAATGTTTCAAATATTTATCAAATAGTCTCATGAGGTGGAGTTCTTTGGCAGGTAAATTCAGGTTCATAAATTTTTGCAGCTATTTCTCTGCATTTTTCTTAGTTTTCATTGTAAATGCAATCTATGATGAGTTTTATCATATTAAGACAAATTTTACATTTTATGGTGATTGGTTTCAATTACAGGATATTATCATGTAATGAAGTTTTACTTTTTTAGCCGCTATTTCATAAGTTGAAAAAGAATATCTATTCTTAAAAGGGTCTATGTATAACTATAATTTAAAAGTACCAAGGCATTATTTGCCCACTTAACTAGAAGTAGCAGTGATTCATTTGCATTCTCAAATAAATGGAAGGTTTGTTACTCAGTGATGCAGAACTCATAACGGACTAGTTTTCCTCTACTGATGCTCCCTGCTAGATCTAGCCATGGTTTACAGAGTTGTCTGTTTCATTATGGTAGGTAATGTTCTTCAACAGCCAACCAGATTTTATGCTTAACTAAGACACGTTTAATAGACTGCTAGAGAGACTGCTCAGTGGGAAAGAGCACCTGCTGCTTCTCCAGAGCAACGTGTTTGGTTTCCAGCACCCATGTGGTGGCTTACCACCATCAGTAACACCAGTTCTAAACATTCTCTACCCTCTTCTGGCCTCCAGGGGCTTTGCACATCTTGTACCCTGATATATGTGCAGGCAGAGGATCCACATGCTTGAGGTTAAATCTTAAAAAGGAAATGCTCAACTATCGGTTGATTGGTTTATTGAAAAGCTTGTGTATGTGTTAATCAATAGACTTTATATCTTTATGCATGTGCATATGTGTTATATGTGTGCAGATTAGTAGGTGCTTTACATGCTGGTGGTCAGCAATCAAAACAGGTCATCTTCTATTACTCTGAAACTTCAGTGTTGGTGTTGGCACATGGTCTCTCGCTGAGCCCGGAGATAACCAATTGAGTAAGAATAGAACCCTCATGTCCCCACCTCCTCAACACTAGGATTCTAGATGTGAGCCACTATTCCCAGCTTTGTAAATGGGTCCCATGGATTAATCTCAGGTCCTTCTGTCTATGCAGCCACTCCCTCCTAACTAAGCTCTATCACCAACCAAAAACTTTTCTCATTTTTAAAACTCCCTTCTTTTACTTCATACTGATTTTTATAATGTTGATTTAACAAATAAAATGTTTAATTACAGTATGTTATTAGAATCCTTTAAAAAGTATTATTAGCAAAGTTAGTTGAATGCTGATTTTATTTTCTTCCCTTTCTTTACTTTTGGTCAATACTGTTATTATGTGGGTTGCTTGAAATGAAGCAACAAGAATATATCCTGAAACTTCAAAAATAAAAAAAAGCCTAGAAAATTCTAGAGTCAAATAGGATTCTGTGATTGTGTTTCTGGTAAAAAATTATGAATATTTTGAGTTGCCATTAAGTAAAGGACATTTTACAAAGGCAAGCAGGTGAATCCAATGTAAAACCAAATAAAGTATTAAAAGTCAGTGCATTATGCTGATTACTAATCTTCAAGCCTCCTGATAACTTTACTGAGAAAACAGCTATTGAGGCAGGGATAATCCTTCAGTGAATACCTAGAGAACACATGTACATCTTTGGGACCTACAAAAGCATCAAGCACCTCTCTGTTTCAAGTGTGTCCCACAGGCAATGACTGAAGGTGTTGAGGGCAGATAATTGAATTAAATACAGTGATTGAACAGAGGAACATGCTACTGTCTCAAATGGAGATTTGCTTCCTATAGAACTTGTAGATACTTTGCAAGTTGAGGTGACAGTGCCTGGACCACATGTGGGAAGTGGCTAAAGTTATATCTTGTAACCTGGTGAAGCTACAGGTTAAAGGTCTGTTTGAAGGTTTAAAGATGCTATTCTTCTATCTTTCCCTCAGTGTCCCTGCATATTAATTCTGTTTGTCTTTCTTGTAGACATGACAATCACTGTCTATTTACCTTTATGTGTTACCTGATACGCACCTTTCTAATTAGGGCATTGAGATAGAACAATACACCATAAAAGGACACCAGTCTTTGTCTGGAAACTCATGGTATAAACTATCCAAAGATTGACCTTAGCCATTCCTTAACAGGGAAGCATATTTTTTTTGGGGGGGGCATGACCTTCTTAATTTCTAAGAGGAATACTTAACTGAATTCAATACGTAGAACATTAAGAAGGTGCTGTATGAAAACAATGGCCATGCATGGATTGTTAACAGTAGAAATATTGGCTAAGGAAGTGTAGGAAGTAGCAAGCTGACAAGGCACAAACCTGACCAGTTTCTGGGACTCCACTTCAGAGGATGGGGGAAGGGAACTGAATGTGCAGCATGCTCTCTGGTTCTCACCCTTACATATTCTTAATTTCATTTCATTTCCTCCTCTCTCACAGGGAAATATAGGCAACACCTGTGTTTCCTTTTATATTCTGGCACCCCACTCCCAGCAACACACCTTTATAGCAATTACACTAATGAGGTGTCTCCTGTCTACCACCTTTTCTTTTGCCTGAGGCAGCACAGATCTTTCATTGTAAACTATATTCACACTTGTATATTAAGGTACCCTCAAGTTGCTACCACACAATGTACCTTACTTTCACAGAGAGGATTTTCAAGAGCACATTGCCTTACTCGACTTTCTTCTATCTCCCACAGAAATGAGTACTGAGTATTAACTGTGATCTGTGCTCACTGAGTCCACTCTGTTTCTTCAACGAGACATATTCTTCAGTTCTTATTTTCCTTCCTGACTGCTTGGGTGGTATGCAGGAGCCTGGCATTAGGAATCTGCTTCTTCAGATTCACTTCCTTATCCAAATTCCTTGCTTTCTGTTGCCTATGTAGACTTCAGCA
Organism: Apodemus sylvaticus; assembly: GCF_947179515.1. Classification (NCBI taxonomy): domain Eukaryota; kingdom Metazoa; phylum Chordata; class Mammalia; order Rodentia; family Muridae; genus Apodemus; species Apodemus sylvaticus. The sequence goes on along the minus strand of NC_067484.1, from coordinate 25,525,982 downwards.
GGATATTATCTGCACTTTAACTTTTGTTGGTTGGTTGGTTTTAGATTTGTTTGTTTGTTTGTTGTTCAGTTGGTTTTACTTTACAAAATAAGTTACAGTTGGGTCTGCTCCTTAGAGTTATTATGTTGATTAAGTGAGTTAATACAGAAAAGCAAATTACAAAATGTCTGCTACCCAAATTGCACAGTCATCATTATATATCCCCAAAAGAGGGTTAGAGATAGATGATCACCACCTTTAGGTTGAAATTATCATTATATTCAGTTTCTAGACAATGACCTTTTGCAAGGACTACTTATAGCTGGTGGCTCCCCATTCCTCTAGTTCCATTAAACTGTGGCTTTATAGACATCTCTCTCATAAAACTATATATTTGCTAGTAATGATTTTTACCCCTTTTTATTTTGTGAATGCAATTACATGTTTTCTGTAGCCAAACTTCTTTTCTTAAACTTGACTATACTGTATCATGCCCAGGAAGCAGCCTTACAAGCTCTGAATGCTTTAGAAACATGAACATTGGTACCGGTCTTATTTTCTTTCCTTTATGAATGATCTGTTGCACCTAACAACCCATTTAGCCAAATGGAAGGGAGTGACTGTGTTCTAGTCCATAACTTCTTCCCTAGCCTCTCATAGCATGGACTCACTCTCCCTTTTAGCCTCTACTGCTCAATTCTTGTCCTCATTTGAATCTAAATCATGGCTTGAAAACCTTATAATTGCTCTTGTTTTTATTATTTATTTGTTTATTTATTTATTTTTGGTTTTGGTTTTGTTTGTTTTCTTTAAATCATTTGTTCATTCTTTACTTTCTTTCTCATCTATTATATAAGTGCTCTCCAGGGCTTCCCACCTAATAGTGCTTCACAAGCCATCAAACTATCATTTTCAAAATGACCTCGGAGTAATTCACAAGCCTACCCTCACTGTCCAATTTGTTGTCATGACACTCTCTGTACTGAACCTACTTTTCAACTGGTCTATATTTATGCAAATGCTCTTTAATTCCTCAGATTTTATATGAATAAACAGATAAATGTGATGATGTTACTTGTTACTTGATATGCAAGCAGAGATGTGTCAAAGAACTATATTACAAGTCCTTTGATGCAGATATGTTGAGGAAGATGAATAGCTTAGAGCTTATTCAATGGATTTCAGATTTGGATATAAAACTTAAGAATCTACCAGGATATGGTAAGGGATACCAGTGGGGGGGGGGGGTTGTCAGAATATCTAGTTTAGCTATGCACTGGAGTTACTCATTGTATTTTAAGTGTTTCTATGCAGAGCTCACCGTAGGTAAAATAAACCAGAAACTCCGGGACCCTTGTAGTACAGTTGTGGATATAGCATAGTGACAGAGCACTGATCTAATTATGTGAGGTCTTGAGTTTGATCCCCATTCCTAGAAAACATGTAGAACTGTGGAAAATTACGTGGTAGTTTCTCATGTAATGCTCCCAGTTATAAGGGTAGGAAAATCCTACCTATTCTAATCTCAAGTTTTGTTGATGAATGATTAGATGAAATTCCACTTTATTTTCTTAATTAGATATTTTTCTCTAGGGAAAAATACTCAGCTTAGAAATGTGTGCCTTCTATAAGAAATGGTGTAAAACAATATAACTGAAGGACATACTAGATAAGGGGTTAATTCTTTGTAAAATGTAGATCAATGTATTTCAGTAATCTGACTAGGATCTTTTACATTCCTTGAAGTGAGAATGTCCATTCTTTCTTGCCTGAAAAGGCCAAAAATGATGATTTATATAGCAGTAATTTATTAAAAACTTATTAGAAAGAGGATTGGTGATGTGGATGCTAGCTTCCTATCCTAATAGCCTGAGTTTGCTCCATGGGACCCACATGGTATAAACAAAAAAACAACTCTTACACATTATCATTTGACATCTGTATGCATGTGTACATACTTCCACAAACACACACACACACACACACACACACACACACACACACACACACACGGTACACACTAAAATATGTGAAAGTAAAATTATCATAATGAATTAATGAATGACAGTTTACTAGACTGTAAAAGAACATCCAAGGACACTATAACATACTCTCATTCTTTTCACATTTCTCAATAAAGAACTGTGAATTTTTCATATCGATTCAATACTAAACTCTGTATGTTTCTATTTCTGGATGAGTGGAAACAGATGGTGAGTGTTATTTCTCTTCTTACAGGAGTGGACTAATATTTAAAAGTTGAATCCCAAAATAGATTCCCTTCAGAGAAGAAAATATTCCATTTGAGGACTATGTTTTATTTTTTTCAATAGCATTCAGATTGGAAAACAAAATGATAAAAATTATCTTCAACTGCTGAGTTCAAATATCTAGGGAAGTGAAATTTAATTGGAAATATTTTTACACAGTTACTATAGACTAACTTGTATTTTCTACACTGTCCATTCATTGAATCCTTACTCAATTGTGTGAATGCTATTAAGACAGTTCTTTGAAAGACTATCAAAGTTATATGAGTTCAGTCCAAGTCCAATTGGATTGATTCCTTTATAGGAAAAGAAGGAAACATTCGAGATTACACTCTCTTCCTTGTGAGGATTGTAGAAAAAGAAAGAAAAAAAAGATGGCTGTCCACAGCCATGAAAGGAGCCTTCACCAGAAAACTAGATGTGTCATCATCTTTAACTTAGGACTTTTACTCTACAGAGTGGAGAACAGGCAAATGCTGGTTTCTAGTATCTGGTGGACTGTTGGAAGAGACCAATATCAAGACTGACCATTTTTAATATCAGCAATGATGGCTAAAAGGAAGCAGGGAACTAACATTAAAATTCCAAGGTGTTCCTGTACAATCCGTAGGAATTATTCTTGGGTAGAACACGATATTGGACAGAAATAAAAAACACTTGGTCACTTTTCAAATACCGAAGTAGATGTATGGATAATTCGGTATGTTATCCCCTGACAAAATATAGTTTAACACCAATTGCTATGAGTCAGTCATACTTTTAAAAGTTTAAAGTTGAGGATCAAAGACACGAAATAATTTCTTCCCAATGGCCCTGGGTTTCACACCTCATTCATTTTGTTTTAAAATGAAAACTGAAAAATAAAAATGAACAATTTACATTATAAGTGGAAGGTGACAAGGGCGTTTATTGGATCATCAGGATTCTTCTTACAGGGAGGATTCACACAGCACTCTTAGTGTTTACTCTCCTGTATTCTCAAAGCTTCACTGCAGTAGATTTTACAGGCCACCCTGTGGCTTTTCAAGCAAAGTAATCATTCTTTTTCTTATAAATTCATTTTAGCAGCACTCGTGTTTTGATTTGCTTCAAGTCCTCTGACACTTATTAACATTCAGAATGGTTCAGGGCAGCCTCATGCTAATGCACCTCCTTCAGCCAACACATCACACATTTTCTGTTTGACAATCAACATTTCATTAATAGTGTGCTAAAACTGAAATGGACCTTAATAAGGACCTGTTTCACCTCCCATCTCCTCCCAGCAGTTCTGCAGTACATAAAAGGCACAGGTGCTTTGACTTCTAGCACTTTATGCAACCTGCATGAACAACTAGATGGGGCTTTCTTCATTTCAATCATTGTCTTATTAAGATCTCGTTTGATCTTAATAAGAGTAGACAGAACAAAGTCTCAACCTGCTGGAGAATTCGTATCAGGCTTATTCCAAGTTGAATATGTTTTGAAGTTCTAAATACTTGCTTTACAAGGAGAAAATGTAATTAAATTGGAATAAAACCATTATATATGATATAATTCATATATAAAATGTGTCCATCAGAATGTAAAATACTATTATAAAAAACATTGGTGAAGCTGTCAGATGGTCTAGTGGGTAAGAGTGCTTATTGTGAAAGCCTGAGGACCTGAGTTTGAATCCCCAGCATCCACGTAATAGCTGGGCATGGTTTCTCATGTCTGCAATCCTAGCATTGAGGGGGAAGATAGACAAATTCTGAGCACCCGATGGCAAGAGAGCATAAGTAATGAACTTCCAATTAATTTAGAGACCCTTTTTACAAGGAAGTTATATATTGACAGAGGATGTCACCTGATGCCATCCTCTTTCCTCCAAATATATGCACACATAGCACATCTATTCACCACATAACACCCACATAAATGCATTGCTTTAAAAGTGTTCAATACTTAGTATATTTTTATCTCATGTACCTACTTTACTCATTGGCATTTAAACATCTACTTCCCTGAACATGACTAGACAAAACTAACCACCAGACATTTTTTTCAGTATGTCGTCTTCTTTTCACAAAATGAAAATTTCAAAAACATCTACATTTAGTAATTAATACAAATGAAAAAAAACAAGCCTCAAATTACAATCTGTTGACTCAAGTAAGAAATCCTGGAAGTCTAATATCTTGTTTTTCCTGTGGTAACCCCAGCTGTGAGTCTCATATACTTATTCTCTATCCCTCCAGGAAATTTCTCCTATAACATGATAAAGATAGTCCATTTCTAGCCAAAATATTTTGACCTATAAACAACTGAAACGCCTCTGTAGATGATTTCTCTTGTAAAATGATAAAGATGGCAAGTTTCCAACTGAAAAAAAGTTGGCCCATACAGAATCAAAAAGTCTCTGCATATGCCCTGATATGCTTCTATAAGAAGCAAGGTATATTCAATGTATGAGAAGAAAAATCTCACACTGTAGGGTAGATAAATGATCAGAGTTGGCTAAATACTGAAAGAGATGCAAAGATGAATGTTTTATTAGGGAGTAGAAGACCAGAGAGAAAGTGAAACTCTTCTTACCAGAACACACATGACAGTGCTTATATATTAAAAATAATCAATAGTTATCTTAAAATCCTAATATTTTACATTTAAATATCTACCACTTATATTATTTTGAATATTAGGGTATGTTTGGGTTCTTGTTGTTGTTGCTGCTGCTGTTTTATGATGTTTTTTGAGATTTTAGTCTTGATGTGTTTCCAAAGCACATCTGTAACTTTGGTTTTGTTTTTCCTCAATAATGTTTTTTTATGTATTCATTGATAATTTCATAATATATTTTGACTGTATTCTTTTCCTTTCCCCCAGCCCTCTTAGGTCTATCTTCATCTTCTCTATTCATCCAGTGTTGACATCATGTTCTCCCTGCTCCTCAAGCAAAACAAACAGCAAAGAAAAAGAAGTCCAACTTGTATATGCTATTTACTATGTAGTCTGTCCTGGGATTTTGGTTGATACAACCAGTGTCACTTCATCAAAGATAACTGATTTTTTAAGAACCAATCAATTATACATATCTCTCTTTTTGTCTATGGTAGGAATGAATTCCATGCTGTGGTTCTTGTTTGGCTTGACCTTGTGTAGACACTCCACATTCTGTACCAATATCTTGCTGTTCATATGTGGGTCATTGTCATTATGTCTGAAAATTACTGGTTTCTTGATTCATCCATCAGTTCTTGCTCTTACAGTCTTTCTTCACCCCATTTGATATTGATATATAAGCCCTGAGAGGAGCAATATTATACTGATATTCCATTTAATAGCAAGCATTTTGAAGTCTTTAATTCTCAGCATGTTTTCACACTGAGGGTGCTTTTGCTAATTATTATCTACAGCGAGAAGGAACTTCTCTGTTTCCAAGCTTGTTTTGCATTTGTGGTCCTCTTGACTCAAGTCTTCTAACTGCTAGTGTTACAAGTGTGCTTCAACACTTCCTGGATTCAGCTGAACTATTTTATTATTCTTTTTAATAAAATACTACCAATTAATAATCTTAAAATTTCAAAATGTTTCACTCTAAAGTCTCTTCTGTAAATGATGTTACATCCAATATCTACTTAAAAAAAAAAAGGGCAACCCAAAGATATACAATCCATCTACTTACTATTCATCTACCCAGTCTACCATTTATTAAGTATCTGCTAAGATCCGGTGCTGAGTTAGCTATAAGCACTCTGGATGGCCACACAGAGCATGAATGCTGCATGTGCTCTCTTCTGCATTAGTGACAAACCCATCTTTCTGTGTCTCATTTCCTCATTTTATTCAGATTCCAGTGGCTACATACTGCACAGCTCGGTGCACACACATAAAGTGTGCATGAAGTGAGAACTATCCATTACACATTCATTGGAGTATTTGAGGATAACACCAGGAAGCTATGAAAACAAAAAAGTTAATATTGAGACCCAAATAAGTAACATATCTTCTCTGCAAGAGCATCAAGTAGAATAGAGAGCAGAATACAACTACTCCCCCAAGTTGTCCTCAAGCAAGAAGCAATGTGCCAACAGCAGTGAAGCCCAGACAGGATGATGTTTCCAGGGCTTCCACAATGCTGAATATTTAGGCTTCTTATCCATGCATATGCATATGCTAATAGATGCTCTACTGACTGGTTTTATGTGTCAACTTGAAGACAGGCTGGAATTATCACAGAGACAGGACCTCCATGAGGTCCAGCTATAAGGCATTCTCTCAATTAGTCATCAACAGGGGAGGGTCCCTTGTGGGTGGTGCCATCCCTGACCTGATAGTCTTGGGTTCTATAAAAGAGCAGACTGAGCAAGCCAGTGGAAGCAAGCCAATAAGTAACATCCCTCCATGGCCTCTTCATGAGTTCCTGCTTCGTGACCTGCTTGAGTCCCAGTCCTGACTTCCTTTGGTGAAGAACAATGTGGAAAATGTAAGCTGAATAAAGCCTTTCCTCCCAACTTACTTCTTGGTCATGATGTTTGTGCAGGAATAGAAACCCTGACTGAGACAGATGCGTATGCATTATAGACCGATCCCTCATGATATGAGTGTATGAGTAAACTGAAATGTCCACTGTGACTAATTTTTTAAAAAAGCGATACCTATGTCCTTCCAGGTAGAACATGAGTCTTGCAGACAGTTTTTCACGTGTCCTTTCCTCCTTTTAAGGTATTGAGCTCATTTTTCTAAAGTTTGTTTTATTTTTTAATGTAGCCAAGATTGGAGGCTAATGAGAATTTCCACTTATTTATCTCATGCTCATGACATTTTAATTAGTCCCATATTACAGAAATCCACCTCAAGGCAAATTTTCAGGGAAAGACATTTGTTAAATAACATTTAATAAATATGGCTAATATGGTTTGACTTTTAAAAAAACATCACTCATGCTGTCCCTCTTCTTCAAATTTGAAGAAAAGTACCTCTTGTCTTACAGTTTCTCTCCAGACACCCACCTGGTTGACTGTATCTGGTCCCTGAGCATGATTTGTTTCCTAAATGTTCAAAAATTCTTGTCACAAATTTGCACCAAGCATATGGCACAGGAAAGGCCATGGATCGCTTTCAATTCTGAGGTCACCCCCTATCAGGGTGAGAGGCGACAGGTTCTGATCCCATGGAGATTACAGGCAGCTTCAGAGCATGGGGTGAAGGAGTAGGTGGAATGTTAAAAATTCTCTGCTAGGAGGACTGCAGGCTTAGCAAACAATTTGGAAACAGAGGAAGAACAACATGCTGTAACTCCAATCAATCATCTCTGCCAGAAGTCATCATGTTCCGCTGACTAGACTTTTTTTGTTGTTGTTGATGATGAATTGTATGAAAGACCCAAGGAATGATACTTTAAAATGGAAGAGGGGAGCAGTGACAGGAACCAAGCATTTAAATATAGATTATGATATCTTTTGCATTTCCTATAAAACTGAGCCCTGTTCTAGACTTTTGTACTCCCTTTGAGATCTGTAGCTTGCTTGGAAGGAAGTTTGCGAAGGAGAGGGTGTGTATGTGTGTGGAGTACCTCTCCTTATAGATCACAGCAGTAGTACACCCTTAAAAGGGATGCTCATGTGGTGACATTCTATTGTTCCACTCTGAGACCAAGCCCACTAACTGGAATCACAGAGAATTAGACATCTACTGCTAAGCAGCCCTAGTCCCAGTGGTGCTGAGCAAGCTAATTTCTGGGCCCAGTTCATAATGTTCAGTTGGTAATAGGGGAGCCACAAAGCGGTGAGCCCTGATATGATGACTAATCAATCAGAGTTTGAAAGCTCAGGCACAGGGCATTCTGGGAAAATTCAATGAGGCTTTAGAAGCTCTACTAAAGCAAAAGGAAAAGGCCAAGGCAAGCCTCTGGTTCCCTTTCCCTCAGGCCGCAACAGCTGTCATCTGTCTCAGAATGCCAATGAAGGTTTTGTCTAAGTAAAAGTCTCATTTGCATACTATAGAAAGTAGTAGGGAAATCATTGAACAAACAAATTTAACATCAATTCCTAGCAAATAATTATGGTTCTTTCTATTCCCTAAAGTTCCAAATCAAAATAACTAGTTCTGGGAGCTCCACTTTTATAGACTGTGCTGAGGGAATGTCCTGATCTTTCTCTGCACAGTCATGCGCTGCTGCTGCAACTTTTCCTAATGATACCCCAAGCTCCACTCATTACTAACTAAATAGAAATAACTGTATCGAGACTTCAAAGAGGATTTTTTTTAACCACCATGGATTATCAAAAAGCGCTGGCCAGAGAAAATCCAAGAGAGTCTTTATTAATGTAATGGCAAGTAGCTCATCTCGCTAATGCCTTGTGTGCGTCTGAAAGGTGAAATTAAACTTCTCACAGTATCTCAGCAGATGGTGATGCTCTTTTTGCTGTCCTCAAACATTCAAGGTTTTTAAAAGGCACATTTATTCACTCCACAGTTTAAGCAATAGGTTACAAATTACATTACAATGGACTTAATGTTATAAAAATTATTGAGAAATAATATGATAGAGAGGGGAGGTGACCAAGAAAAGCAGTAAAACATGAAAATGCCAAAGAAAAGTGAAACTCTACAGTTGCAAGGTTAGATGGGAGATGGCCATGAGGTCTCTGCTGGTATTCTGTCTAAGATCCACCCCACACCTACCTGGCAATAGCCAGGTATGCCCTACCCCATAGATCTGCCCACTATAAAAAAGGCTATTGCCCCTCTTCTCTCTCTCTCTCTCTCTCTCTCTCTCTCTCTCTCTCTCTCTCTCTCTCTCTCTCTCTCTCTCTGTTCTCCCACTCCTACTCTCATCTCTCTGCCCCTTGGGCTCTCCTCCCCTCCCCCCTCTCTCCACGTGGTCATGGCTGGCCTCCACTCCACTTCTCTGCTCTCTCTCTCTCTCTCTCTCTCTCTCTCTCTCTCTCTCTCTCTCCCTTTCTCTACCATTAACTCCCATCCTCTACCCTGAATAAACTCTATTCTATACCATGCCTGTGTATGTGTGGTCCCTCAGGGAGAAGAGGTGCCTGGACAAGGGCTTGCCTGGGCACCCCCTTCCCCCACAATGCCGTGCCACACTCCGTTAACCCCCATCCTCTCTTTTTAAGCCCCTTCAGTCTCCTGTTGGAGTTTGGATACATAGCACTTATTTTTGTATAATGCAGAGAAAATGAGCTTATTTAAAAATATTTTCTATTTATAATAAATCTATTACATCACTGACCTTTAACACCCATGACTGATAGGATGGCAGGTGAAGACTACCTGCAGAAGAGTTTCCTTAGGTCTTTGCTGTGGGCATGAAGGAGAAGTAAGGAATAAAGCACAGGACCAAAGGTCTTCTGGGACATAAAAGATGAGAAGCCCGGACCAATAGTAAGAGGCAGAGGAGGATGGCTGATCACAGTGTTAGCTAGTTCATCCCATTCTCCCAGAGCCAAGCCCTTTGACAAGTCCCTTTGCTATCAGAGTGCCTTCTCAAGCATGCATCTGCTTTCTATGTAATCCTCTTCTTCAGTCCCGAGCTGACTCACTACAATGCACCCTTCCCTGGCCATTTCACAGAGACTTGAACTCTTGGAATTCCTTTATGCCATTACTCTAATAACTTATAATACTCTTATGCTTTAGCCCCTTTATTAAAATTCCATTAATATCATAGGTGAAGTGGCAGCAAGAGACCCAAACATTTCTCTAATTAATATTTACAATTCAAAAAAATCTTTCCCAACTATTAGTGCATAGCTAATAAATGCTAAATGAATATAATGAATGCCTGCCTAAGGCCCCTTTATTCTGTTTACATTGATAACAATAGCTACAAATGGGGGCATTTTATGAATCTCATTACTATCAAACATGGTAAAATTGACATTTTTTTGGTTTGGGTACATTAAAGAGCTCTGAAAACATAGAGATCCACGTTGAACCATCATGATCTGCACAACATGACTAAGGGTCTACTTTCTTAAAATGCTTAGGACATTGCCCTAAACTGCTGTTGAAAACCCATTCTCTTAAAATTCATTATCTGTTTTTACTAAAGTCAGATTTCCGGATCCTTTAAATACATATATAGGAGAGAATTTTAAAAGTTATAGGGAAATACTAAAATGAAGGTGAAAACTTAGAAAATAAAAGCTGGTCACTTGATCTTTGATGAAGAAGCTATAACTATCCAGTGGGAAAAAAGACAGTATTTTCAACAAATGGTGCTTGTTCAACTGGAGGTCAGCATGTCAAAGAAAGCAAATCAACTCATTCTTATCTCCTTGTACAAAGCTCAAGTCCAAGTGGATCAAGGACTTCCAGATAAAACCAGATACACCAAATCTAATAGAAGAGGAAGTGGAGAAAAGCCTCACATACACGGGCATAGGGGAGATTTTCCTGAACAGAATACCAATGGCTTATGCTCTAAGATCAAGAATTGATAAATGTGACCTCATAAAATCTCAGATTCTGTAAGGTAAAGAACACTGTCAATAGGACAAAATGGTAACCCACAGATTTGGAAAAGATATTTACCAATCCTATATCCTATAGAGGGCTAACATCCAACCTATACAAAGAACTCAAGAAGTTAGACTCCAGAGAACCAAATAACCCTATTAAAAATGGGGTACATCCCTAAGCAAAGAGTTCCAAACTGAGGAATATTAAATGGCTGAGAAGCACCTATAGAAATGTTCAACATCCTTAGTCATCAGGGAAATGCAAATCGAAACAACCCTGAGATTCCACCTCACACCAGTCAGAATGGCTAAGATAAATAGCCATTCTGGAGAGAATATAGCAGATTCTGGAGAGAATGTGGAGAAAGAAGAACACTCTTCCATTGTTGGTGGGATCGCAAGCTGGTATAACTACTTGGGAAATCAGTCTGGTGGTTCCTCAGAAAGTTAAACACCTGTGGACCCAGCTATACCATTCCCAACATTTGGGCATATACCCAAAAGTTCCATCAAATAACAAGCACACATGCTCAACTATGTTCATAACAGCCTTATTTATAATATTCAGAAGCTGGAAACAACCCAGATGTCCCTCAACATAGGAATAGATACATAAAATGTGGTACATTTACACAATAGACTACTACTCAGCAATTAAAAACAATGACTTTATGAAATTCTCAGGCCAATGGATGGTACTAGAAAATATCATCCTGAGTGAGGTAACCCAGTCACAAAAGAACCTGCATAATATGTTACTCACTGATAAGTGGCTAGTAGTCGCAAAACTTGGAATACCCATGATACAAGTCATGGATCATATGAAGCTCAAGAAGGAAGAACTAAAATTGGATGCTTCAGTCCTTCTTAGAAGAAAGAAAAAATAATCACAGGAGGTAGAGGGTAGGAGGAACTTGAGAGGAAGAGGTAGGGAAGGGGGGCAGGTTCAGGTATGGGAGAAGACGGGACAGGGTGGTGAAATCAAACAAAGGTGTATAGCAATAGGGGATGGGGAACTGATGTTAGCCACCAGAAATTCCCAGCTGCAGGAAAGCTAGAGACTCCCAGAACACAATGGGAATGACATTAGCTGAAATACCCAATAAAGGGGAGGGAGATCCTGTAGAGACCATATCCAGAGGTTACACAAGTCCCGCAGTTGAGGGATAGGGCCACCAACTCATCTCCAAAATTTTAACCCAGAATCCTCCTGCCTAAAGGAAATGTGGGGCCAGAGTATAGATTAGAGTCTGAAGGAAAGGCCATCCAGAGGCTGTGCCACCTGGGGATCCATCCCATATGCAAACACCAAACCCAGACACTATTGCTGATGCCACGAACTGCTTGCTGACAGGAGCCTGATATAGCTGTCTCCTGAGAGACTCTGCCAGAGCCTGCCAAATGCAGATGTGGATGCTCACAGCCAACCATTGAACTGAGCATGGGGACCTCAATGGAGGAGTTAGGGGAAGGATTGAAGGAACTGAAGGGGTTTGCAATCCATAGGAAGAATAATAACAACCAGACTCCCAAGAGCTCCCAAGGATTAAACCACCAACCAAAGATTACACATTATTTTTTATGTATCTTCAATTTCTGGTGCTTTCTATGAAATCAATCCTATAGGTACCAGCCTCTCAGAAAGCCTATGTGAGAGAGGACCCAGGATGGAGGCTCCTGGGTCACATTTTATACAGCATAGGAAAGAGGTATAATTTGGGGTTAGGTACAAATATGCAGAATGGAGATTGTACAGGCCATTGGCCATTTACAAATACAGGGGATGCCTAAACCATTCAAAAACAGCACAAATAATGTTCTCTTGGGTATTGCAAAACATAAATAAATAAATGTTCCCCTTCTGCTACTTGTTTTTGGAAAGCGAATAATTCAAGTTTTCAGAGGACATAAATTATACCTCTTTATTTGGGGATATCGAATACCCTCCTTTGCATAAGCAAACTTATTGCTTCATAGCAAATCTTGACTTGAAAATGGCAAGGGAAAAGGTTCCAATTGAATTGTTTATTTATAAAGAAAGATGATCTATGTATTATTTTTTGAGAAAGAATTCCTTGCAGCATATCTCAGGTGTTTTCAAGATTGTTCACAATGGAAAGAATCATCTTAGAATAACAAGAATGATCATCTCCTATGACTCCCCACAGATCCAAGGGCACTAGGGTTGTTTATCAAATGCATGTCAAAATGCTCCAGGCTCGGATTAACTAGTTTAAGCAAAGAGGATACTCATGAGAATTTGGTACATTGTAGTGTTATCTGAACTTAAGTACAAATTAGAGCGCTAATGAATTCAGCAGGAAGAGTTCTCAGAGAGACAGGAAACCTACCTGTCAGATTTGGTTCTACTGTTTGGTGACCAAATGATCTCACAACAGAAACATGAATTATTTATGACATACTGACATTGTTTTAAACTTCAGAGAGAGGGTATTTCTAATCATGATTACAGAGTGACATTATTTAGAAACCAAACAGAACAACCTGTACTTCTCAAGGTACTCAATGAAACAAATGGATCTCGCTTAAAGGATAAGAAATGAGAAGCAAACAGGTATATTCATAGTTCTTGTCCATGTTCCAAGGCCATGGGCTGTAACTACACAAGGTATGGATGAAGCTTATTAACTGGCCTTCCTTGAAAAGACAGCCATTGGAAAAGTTTTAGAAGAAATGTCTCCACTTTACTCTCTTTTACTGCTGTCTTGTTTTTGTTTGTGTCTGTAAAGAAGAGCACATGATCTATGTTCTTTCTTGAGTTTGATCTCTTCCCAATCAACCTTTTCTTTTTTAAGTCATTTTTCTTACTTCTTCAAATATTTCTGACATAATACTTAGAACATGTTCATCCCCATTTTCCATCACCTCCCAGATCCACTAATCCAATCTCATCTTAACTCTGTGGTGTGATTTTCTTCCACCCATAAAGTCACATTAAGGCTGCTTATTTACTCGGAGATGTGGCCATCCAATGAAACATGTCACACCAGCCAGAGGGTGCATCTTTAAAAAAAGAGTCGCCACCTGTCCTTCTCCAGACAGCCATCAATTACCAAGGGCTTCTCACCCAGGGGAGGGACTTTCTGCTCCCTTGCTCTGCAGACTGGAACTTGGTCTGACTTGAGTTTATCTGGTTGTGTGCACACTGGTATACCTATTGTATGTACACACTGCTTACTGGAGCTTTCTTCCACTTCTGACCCTTCTTCTTTAATGTTCATTAAGCCTTGAGAGGGGTGTCATATGCATGCTAAATGTAAGGCTGAGCATTCTGTAATCACTGTTTTCTATACCTTGACTAGCTGTGGTTCTCTTTGTTAATTACCATCTACCAAAAGAAGAAGCTTTGATAATGAGGCTTGAGAGATGAATTCATCTCTGGATATAATAGTAAGTCATCAGGAATCGGTTTAACATTCCATTCCTGATCAGAAACACATTGGTGGTAGTCAGTCCCCCGTTTGTGATGTTGATTAGTGTGCAAGTTTATGAATTCCATCTTGTGAATCAGGCTTTAATTCCAAGGACATTTTCTTATAAAACCCATTCAATGAGTTAATGCTTCATTAAGGGTTTAAAATATCAGTAAGTTTGAAATGGCCTTACCATATGTAATCCATAATGTAATTTCTGCACCCCATACATTTTTTTACATTATCTTTTGGAAATCAGAGTCTAGATTTGTTGGCCCTTTTACTTGTTCTTTTTTCCACTTTTGTATTGTTGCTCACTTACCTTTAGACAGAATCTTATATGTGTGTGTCAGAACAGTCTCAAAACTGGGACTCTCCTCCCCCAGGCCCTGTCCTCAGCACTCAGTCTGCAGGTGTACTCCAGGGATTATCTCAGCTAAGGATATGGAGTGACTGCCCTGGCCTAACTTGGCACCCGGGATAGAATAAGAAAAATGCTCAAAATAGGAACCATGAGGATCAGAGTAGGAAAAGAAAGCTGTAGGCATGTGAGCCATAGCTTAAGAAGAAAGAAGAGACACTGAATTTGCCAATAAGGTTAGAGGAGGCAGCCATGGACTGAGCACCCTGTCTTGGACAGCACCCCTGAGGATGCCTTGAAATTCTGTACCAAATAAAAATGATGCAAAATAGCTGCATTTGAAGATATATTCTAGATAATTTAAGGAATTATTCTAAAGAAAAATATCATAGTCTTAAAATGTCAGAATTCTCTTTCTAATAAGTATTTACACTGGGCCAAATGGACAGAGCCTGAGTATATTTTCTCCTTGTGTTCCTATGTTTTCATTCCAATATCACAATTTTGGGATGGTTCGTGGTTCAATCTTGTGTTATGTGCAATCTCATACCCGTCCTGGTTCATTTGTAGACTATTGTTTCATAGTTAGAATTTTTGCTTTCAGGAGACAATTTATTGTTTAAAAGATGTACATTTGACAGTGTGAGTGTGTTTGCTTGTATGTGTGTATACAAAAGTTCAAGTCCTTGCCTTTCACCTAGAAAACATTTTGTGATCTCTGTAAATACTTTCTTAACACACATCATAAAATTTAAAAATATGCAGGGATACCTCCATCCCGCAGTGAAAACCCTGACACATAATTGTTCCTATCTGAAAGAAATTCAGGGATGGAAATGGAGAGGAGCCAGATGAAAAGAAGGTCCAGCAACAGGCCCAAAGTGGGATTCAGCTCAAGGGGAGGTCCCAAGGCCTGACACTCTTACTAAGGCTATGGAACACTCACAAAAACGGACCTATCGTGACGGCCCTCCTTAAGACCCAACAGTGAGGATGTGGAGAAAGAGGCACACTCCTCCACTGCTTGTGGGGCTACAAATTGGTACAATCACTCTGGAAATCAGTCTGGCAGTTCCTCAGAAAACTGGGCACATCAGTTCCTAAAGATCGTGCTATACCTCTCCTGGGCATATACCCAGAGGATTCCCCAGCATGTAATAAGGATATATGCTCCGCTATGTTCATAGCAGCCCTATTTATAATAGCCAGAAGCTGGAAAGAAACCAGGTATCCCTCAACAGAAGAATGGATGCAAAAAATGTGGTATATATATACACAATGGAGTACTAGTCAGCCATTAGAAACAATGAATTCATGAAATTCTTAGGCAAATGGATGGAGCTGGAGAACATCATACTAAGTGAGGTAACCCAGTCTCAAAAGATCAATCATGGTATGCACTCACTAATAAGTGGATATTAGCCTGGAAAACTGGAATACCCAAAACATACACATATCAAATGAGGTACAAGAAGAATGGAGGAGTGGCCCCTGTTTCTGGAAAGACTCAGTATAGTAGTATAAGGCAAAGTCAGAACAGGGAAGGGGTGGTGGGAGAACTGAGGGAGGGAAGGGGGCTTATGTGACTTTCGGGGAGTGGGGGGGCCAGAAAAGGCGAAATCATTTGAAATGTAAATAAAAATATATTGAATAAAAAAAAAAAAGACCCAACAGGCAGCTGAAAGAGTCAGATGCAGATATTTGTATTCAACCAATGGATAGAAGCTGCTGACCCCTGTGTTTGAATGAGGGAGCAGCTGGAAGAAGCTGAGGAGGAGGACAATCCTGTAGGAGGACCAGTAGACCCAATTAACCTGTACCCCTGAGATCTATCAAACACTGGGCCACCAACCAGGCAGCATACACCAACTTATATGAGGCCCCCACCACATATCCAGCAGAGGATTGTTAGGTCTAGGTTCAATCAGAGAAGATGCACCTAACCCTCAAGAGACTGGAGGCCCCGGGAAGTTTAGAGGCCTGGTTTGGTGGGGGTTGGAGGGTAAGGACATCCTCATGGAGACAAGGGGTGGGGAGGATGTATGGGATGTTTAACAGTTGGAGGGTGGACAGGGGGATAAAATCTGGAGTAAATAAATAAATAAATAAATAAATAAATAAAAGATTAAATAAAATTAAAAAAAAGAAAAAATACATATTGATACTGATTCTTTGGGGAAGATCTTCTCTGCCCAATTCACATAACTATTATGAATGCTATTGGTCTTGAGTGTTAGGATCAAATGTTACTGTAAAGTCTACTCTGGGAAACCAAGAATTTAATATGTGAAATAGATATAGTCTTACTAAAATATTAATATCAAAGAAATGATATTCCTGCAACAAAAATGCATTCATGCCTCTCTCTGTTAACTTTAATTATTATTCAGAAAAATATTTTTATTTTGAACCGTTTATAGTAATTGACTGACTTGTTTTGGAAGGAGATATTAACATAAATGAATGAATGGGGAAAATAATGAAAACTTTCTAAATTTAGCTTGTTAATGACAGCAGTTGAAGTACAAAGAAGCATCATTAAGTTGCCTGTGCTTTGAGCCTTTGGGTTTGTTCCTTTAGAATAGCTGTAGCTGTAGCTCCAACTTGGTGTTGGGTTGGAGCCATTGGGTAATGAACTATGATGAGCCAGTGGAAATTCTGCAATGGTGTTTACAGAAAAAATGATGAGTATTACTAAGAGTTGAAATAAACAGGGGATGAGGTGTACCAATTAGTGAAGAGGAGATAGAAAGCCTAGAGCACCACTAAAAATGCAAAACCTCAAAGAAATTAGTGACAGAACCCAGACTTGAAAGCTGATTCTACTGGAAATGTAAAAGCAATCATTTATGTAATTTATTAAAATGTTAAAAACTTTAATTATAGGAAAAGGCTTCAGGGATATTCATTTAATAGAATTTTTGTTTCCTTAATCTGTCATTTTTAACACTATAAGGACTCTGATAAATGCAAAAAAACAAATATCCAAATTGTGAAACCCATAGAAATTTCAAAAGCAAGTTTGAACCTCTATAATTCTTATAAGTATATGAGAGGAGGAACTGAGATAAGAGTTCAAATGGGACAGAAATGGAGGAAAAGTGTTGGATGAACATTGCTTCTCTGTAACAGTGTGGTGGGACTTAGTCATCCATCAGCTTAGGAATCAGCAAATCCCCTGTAACTACTGCTAGGCCCATCTGAAGTCCTAGTCTTGACATTTGAATAGTATACATACATCTTAATACATCATCCTAACAAATCTATCTGAATATAGAGGTGGATGATTGTATATATGATTCATACATATAGTAAATATGTATCTAATATATATGTCTTAGAGGTCAGTGTGTGGGTATAATGCCTATTTCCATAATTACCATTTTCATTTTGTTGTTTTTTACTTTTCTTTTTTTAATTCTTTTATTGGATATTTTATTTATTTACATTTCAAATGTTCTCCCCCTTCCGGTTTCTTCTCCACAGAACTCCTATCCCTTCTCCCCTTCCCTACTTCTGTAAGGGAGCTCCACCAACCACCCACCCAATGTAAAAATATTTATAGACATTCTTTACTTTAGATAGTTGTAACTATTCCAGCCATAAATATAATTTACTCATGTGAATTAAACTAAAGCAATAACCATCAAACCCTCCTATCTTGAACCATTTTCATGATATTTTTATTTTTGAAGTTATAAAATTTTCCTTTTCTATTTTTTCCCTCCAAGACCCCCATGTATATTCCATTTTCCTTTTTTCAAATACATGGCCCTCTATTGTTTAGTTTTGATACACACACACACACACACACACACACACACACACACACACACACCTTTCTCAGTCTATATGATGTTACATTTATGAATATATTTTGAGGGCTAGCCATCTAGTAGTGATTAAACCAAACTGTATGCTTTTCTCTGGGAAAGACTATTTCTCATTCTGAGGATACTTAGTTCTGTATCTATGGTTGAGACTTCTAGAGCTTTTCCTCTTACATATTAGCATGCCTAATTGGGGAGTTACCTTCCTGAGGCAAGATTGAAAAGAAACATTGTTGAGATTTTATGGGTTTAACATCTCTGACATTTCATGCAGGTAATTTCACAGTAAAGTCCCTGATGCTATGACTCCTACAACTCCTACCCCATCTTATGCAATATTCCCTTAGCTTTAGGAACAAATGTCTTATAGATGTAAGAGTTGGGTCTGGGATTCACAACTCTTATCTTTGATCTGTTGTCATTCCCTAAATTTACCTGGATTTCACTGAATGTCATGATGAGGGACAAGGGCTCCATTTATCTGTGGGTATGAGGTAAACATTTAGGTGGTAGTTAGGGATTTTGCTGGTTTAGTAAAGTTGTGGTAGTGAGTTCTCTTCAAAGATCGACAACTTCACTAACTATAGCTACAGTTTGCTAGGTTTCCAATACTATGTATGCACAGTTTCCTTTTTTTGAGTAGGCCTAAAATTTAATTAGAAACCACACAGTTTCCTTTTGTTGAGCAGGCCTGAAATTTAATTAGAAAACTGTTGATTGTTGACAAGGAATGCATTTAACTACTCTTTGAACTTCTGAACTGAATATTTGAATACTCCACTAAGGTCAGTGCATCCACAGGTGGGCTCATTCATGTCCACTCAGGGCTGCAAATCTCTTCATTTATGTTTAGAATCATGTATGTTCCCTACTCTTCATCTCATTCTCCAGACAATTATAATCCTCACACATTTTTGTTCTAAATTCTTAAAGCCACAAACTCTGTTCTGTTTCAGTTGTGTTAGCACATGACCATATTTATTGGTGATGCTTCCATGTGGATTATAAGCTGATGATTACTAGATTACTTAATTGATTCCTTTTTTGCTTTTCCTGCCCCTTAATATCAACCTTCATCCTAATGTATTTCAAATTACCAGATTTAATTACTGAAAGGCATTTTTCATTGTTACAAAGATATTACATTCATTTCAAGTAGCATATTGCAATGGCTTCTGAAGTACAAATTTCCAAGATACATTGTTCATAAACACTGTTAATAAAAAATTTTAACTTGTATTGAATGGAATCATGACATAATACAGCTAAAGGCAGGACTGTTGTTGCAGGCAGTATGCCCACAGAACAGTGAGCTTGACTTCTGCACACAGGGTCTGTTGGAAGTTCAGCACTTAATACCCGTGTCTATCTGGAACACTAGATAAAATACACTTGCAGAAATATACAGTGAGTGAACAGATGGAAGGGCTCATACATATGCTGTGAAGGGAAATTATTGAATATTAGGAAGGGGAAAACATCAGAGTAGCAACAGAGTTGCTAGCATGGTGGTCTCAAGGGAGACGATTAGAAGCAATTTGTCCTATGATTTGGAATTAGGCAGAAATATAAAGAAATGTGTCTTCAAAATAAAAAAAAAGTGAAGTCAAGAAATTCCAAATCTTGTCAGCATCCATTGTGTCCCTTTGGCCATAAAATTAGAAAGCATAAACCTATACTATAGACAATATTTTAGAGATAGTCAGATAGGTGGCTGACAATAGAGGAAAAATTATTTTGCTATTAAAAGGCATTACAGAAATAATCAAACATAAGGGATGTCAGCATCCAATATAAGTGAGGTGGGTATCATCAGAACTGTAGAACCAGACAGCCTAAATAAACTATGGAGTATATTAATGCAAAATAGAATGAGGATAGAATAACTACACAGTATCATTTATTTAGAGAATAAAAGTAGCAGAAAATGAAAACAAAAATTCAAAGCAGAGAAGGTGATTTAACAGAAACTTAAAAATAGATCTTTACCAGAGAGTCTAAACCATGACCCTCGGCAATATCAGCCTATTTCTAAGTTGGATCCTATTTCCACACCATTTCCTAATTGAGGAAGTCCTAAAGTCTTGAGTCAATTCCAAGAGCCCCATTGGTCTTGTTTCTAATCTTGTCCTCTCTTCTTCTATGCTTGTATGGAGTCTGTTCCCAAAGGTTCATGTTCTAGAAGCAAGGTCTACATATCCCAGTATGGAGAGGAAATAGAAACTTTAAAATTTCGTGTCTGTCTCCTACAGAGGCAAGCAAACCTCTGTGAGTTCAGAACCAACCTGGTCTACATAGTGAGGTCCAGAACAGCCAGAGCTACACAGTGAGATCCAGGCTCCCAAACAAAACAAAATTCCAGGTGAAGCCTTGTGGCAGTTAATGCATCAAATCCTACTTTTACCCAAGTTTAATTCTCATAGTATGGGAGCAGGTCTAATGTTTGGGAAGCTGGGATGTGACTGACTTCCAAAAGTATGATCATCATCTTCAGTATATAGAGATGCCACGTTCTATGCTATAGTGCAGCATGAAGCTCATGCCAGTTACCGGCACCAGAGTATTAGAAGTCTAAAGAGTAGTATGAACTCTAAACTAAAGCCTATTTCCTTTATAAAGTAACAGCTGGATGTATCTTGTTATACAGACATAGAATAGACTAAGCTATTCCCAAGGACCATTTACAGAAGAATGAGTATTATTAGTGTTAAGAATTTATCTTGGCATAACACTTCCATTCAATTACCATATTGCAACATCCACTTGTTCTGAATTGTAGTTTGTAAGGTCTTTCACAAGATAGTCTGAATTTTTTCTTCAGCTTCATTTTCTAGCATTAGTTGCTTTCAGTTGAGCCTTTAGTTCATGGGACAAGGTCTAATCTCCATATTACAGAATCTTTATTCTGAGGATTCCCCTGGATACTGGCCTGCTACTAGAAAATTAGCTTTTAAGAGATACCCTACTTGAGGACAATCAATAAATATAGTCTTCCACTGTGCAAATGTCCTTCCTTTCTCTTTTCTGCTCAGTGTGAGATCTGTGGTCACTAGATAATATTGTGATAAAAACCAGGACAATAGGAATATGACAATTTATAAATGGTCTACAATCATTTGTTGAAAATATTACTATTTTATTTTTTATTTATTTATTTTTTCTGCTGGCAAATACCTAAAAACAAATTTAAAAGCATAATTTGTTCTATACTTATCAATTGTGCTTTTTCCAATGTTCTTGTTTTTTAATCATTAATAAATAAGTGTCTATTTCTTCAAAAATGCAATGTACTATATTGGTGACAAGGGATAGGTCTTATATATACATTTAATTAATTAATAGATGAACTAATGGCTGGAAAAACTGAATAATCAATAGTAGGTCTTCATTGAGATTTTCATAAAGCATATAAAAGATAATAAATATATTTCCATTTTATCTATACCATTACATCTTTTTTTATTTGAAAAATATGTTCTCACACTCTATTCATTCTTAAATTGTTCTTTTTTCCTCTCTCTGCAACACCTATGGATATAATTAGTAAAAGTATTTATATAGCATGCCACTGAAACATGTGTTCTTCATTGTGATGTGTGATAATTAATATTTAAATAAAAAGCATTCCTTATAACTAACTGACAACTTTACCAACTAAATTTATACCAAAAATGGATTCAAATCTGACCGAATTTATCAAAGAATTAAACAAGGGAACTATTTTTGTCTGACCATAGGTAAGACTGAATATTTGAATACTTTCATATGTCAGTAATTCCATTTAAACCCATCAAAGTTATTATTTTATTAATGTGAATAAAGTGATTTTAAAGGTTATGCCCCACCAAACGGTGAGCTTCATATTAAAGGGGAAGAATACAATCAGTGAACTGGAGTCACAGAAGTTCAAAGCCCATAAGCTTCAGAGATTAAGACTGTGTGATATTGTTAAAAGAATAATAAATAGATCAAAGAAATAGAAAAGAAATATATCAAATAATAGGAAACCACATAAACATAGTTAATAGGAGTTTGACAAAAGATCAAAAACATAAAAAACAAAAAGGCAATATGGTCTTCCCAGCAAATAATACTGGAAACATGAGCATTCTTGTGCAAAACAATTTAGGGAATTTGGGAATTGGTTGGAAGGAGTTCTGAAAGTCACACTTTTGACCATGACATGGATCAGTATGCATCAGTTCATAACAGCTATGGTACATGCACAAGATCTGTACAAGAACAAGCTAATTAAAATTCAGTCATAGATGTGGGAAGAATTTATGAGGCCCCCTCATATGGGAAGAACTGCTAAAAGAGGGAGGCACTTTCCTTATAGAATATGGCAGTTCCTAATCACTCATGTCCCCAGTGGATGGGCACACATGCGTGTGCATTTGAGAAGCACTAGTTGCATCCACTGAGTTATTAACAACAAAAACTTAAAAAAAAAATAAAAAAAGAACCCATGAAGCTTCGAGGAAGATATAGATGCATGAACTTTCAAAGAATAAAAAAGTATTACTAAATGATGTGGACATCTACTATTGCTTAACAACTTTTAGTATTAATTTATTTATTCACTTACCATCCTGATCACTACTACCTTCCAATCCCCCCACACACTGTCCTCACCCCCATGCTGCCTTCCCCCTCTCCTCTGAGAGAGTAGAGGCTTCCATGACTACCCTACAACTCTACCACATCAAAATTCTGCAAAGCTATGCACATACTCTTCCACTAAGCTAGACAAGGTAGCCTAGTTAGGGAATGGATTCCACAGATGGGCAATAGCTTTAGGGACAGGGTCCAGTTGTTGGAGCATCTGCAAGAAGATGGAACTGCACATCTGCTACATATGTGTAGGGGATAAGGGGGTGCTAACATTTTTAATAGCATTAAATATATTCCAATATGACCCAGCAATTGTGCCCCTTGACATTATCTCAAATGAATCAAATACTTATGGTTACACAATCACCTGCACAGAAATGTTTTAATTGTTTGGACTTGGAAGTGACCAAGATATTCCTCAACAGATAAAAATGATAAACAAAATATTGTATATATCAAGCTTAAATAGGTATAAAGAAAATGTAAATATGACTAAGGATAATCTCAAGAGGTAGAACATTCTAGAAAATGTAAAATTATGGGTCTGTTAAATTGTGTTTGCCAATGACTGTTAGTGTTTGGAATATGGAAGTAATAAATAAAAGGAGCACATGAAATCTTTTATTACTAACATAGATGATGGAAAATGGTAGGTAAAAATTATTGATATAAAATAGTTACAACCTGGAATCAGGCTTAACTCAGCCTGTATTTAGCTAATTTTTAGAGAGAAACTGACATTAAATACTTACATAGTACTTATGCTATTTATACTTCTACTACTAAATCTACAAAAGACAATCATTATTGCCTAAATGTAGTATTAAAAGCTTAGTTTTATTTTTTTTTATTTGATATAATTTATTTACATTTCAAATGATTTCCCCTTTTCTAGCCCCCCCCCACTCCCCGAAAGTCCCGTAAGCCCCCTTCTCTTCCCCTGTCCTCCCTCCCACCCCTTCCCAGTTCCCCGTTCTGGTTTTGCCAAATACTGTTTCACTGAGTCTTTCCAGAACCAGGGACCACTCCTGCTTTCTTCTTGTATCTCATTTGATGTGTGAATTATGTTTTGGGTATTCCAGTTTTCTAGGTTAATAACCACTTATTAGTGAGTGCATACCATGGTTCACCTTTTGAGTCTGGGTTACCTCACTTAGTATGATGTTCTCTAGCTCCATCCATTTGCCTAAGAATTTCATGAATTCATTGTTTCTAATGGCTGAATAGTACTCCATTGTGTAGATATACCACATTTTTTGTATCCACTCTTCTGTTGAGGGATACCTGGGTTCTTTCCAGCATCTGGCAATTATAAATAGGGCTGCTATGAACATAGTAGAGCATGTATCCTTATTACATGGTGGGGAATCCTCTGGGTATATGCCCAGGAGTGGTATAGCAGGATCTTCTGGAAGTGAGGTGCCCAGTTTTCGGAGGAACCGCCAGACTGCTTTCCAGAGTGGTTGTACCAATTTGCAACCCCACCAGCAGTGGAGGAGTGTTCCTCTTTCTCCGCACCCTCTCCAACACCTGCTGTCTCCTGAATTTTTAATCTTAGCCATTCTGACTGGTGTAAGATGAAATCTTAGGGTTGTTTTGATTTGCATTTCCCTAATGACTAATGAAGTGGAGCATTTTTTAAGATGCTTCTCCGCCATCCGAAGTTCTTCAGGTGAGAATTCTTTGTTTAACTCTGTACCCCATTTTTTAATAGGGTTGTTCGGTTTTCTGGAGTCTAACTTCTTGAGTTCTTTATATATATTGGATATTAGCCCTCTATCTGATGTAGGATTGGTGAAGATCTTTTCCCAATTTGTTGGTTGCCGATCTGTCCTCTTGATGGTGTCCTTTGCCTTACAGAAACTCTGTAACCTTATGAGGTCCCATTTGTCAATTCTTGCTCTTAGAGCATACGCTATTGGTGTTCTGTTCAGAAACTTTCTCCCTGTACCGATGTCCTCAAGGGTCTTCCCCAGTTTCTTTTCTATTAGCTTCAGAGTGTCTGGCTTTATGTGGAGGTCCTTGATCCATTTGGATTTGAGCTTAGTACAAGGAGACAAGGATGGATCAATTCGCATTCTTCTGCATGCTGACCTCCAGTTGAACCAGCACCATTTGTTGAAAAGGCTATCTTTTTTCCATTGGATGTTTTCAGCCTCTTTGTCGAGGATCAAGTGGCCATAGGTGTGTGGGTTCATTTCTGGATCTTCAATCCTGTTCCATTGATCCTCCTGCCTGTCACTGTACCAATACCATGCAGTTTTTAACACTATTGCTCTGTAGTATTGCTTGAGGTCAGGGATACTGATTCCCCCAGATTTTCTTTTGTTGCTGAGAATAGTTTTAGCTATCCTGGGTTTTTTGTTGTTCCAGATGAATTTGATAATTGCTCTTTCTAACTCTGTGAAGAATTGAGTTGGGATTTTGATGGGTATTGCATTGAATCTGTATAGTGCTTTAGGCAAAATGGCCATTTTAACTATATTGATTCTACCGATCCATGAGCATGGGAGGTTTTCCCATTTTTTGAGGTCTTCTTCCATTTCCTTCTTCAGAGTCTTGAAGTTCTTGCCATACAGATCTTTCGCATGTTTGGTAAGAGTCACCCCAAGATACTTTATACTGTTTGTGGCTATTGTGAAGGGGGTCATTTCCCTAATTTCTTTCTCAGCCTGTTTATCCTTTGAGTATAGGAAGGCCACTGATTTGCTTGAGTTGATTTTGTAACCTGCCACTTTGCTGAAGTTGTTTATCAGCTGTAGGAGCTCTCTAGTGGAGTTCTTTGGGTCACTTAGGTAGACGATCATGTCGTCTGCAAATAATGATAGTTTGACTTCCTCCTTTCCAGTTTGTATCCCTTTGACCTCCTTATGTTGTCGAATTGCCCGAGCTAGTACCTCAAGTACAATATTGAAAAGATAAGGAGAAAGGGGGCAGCCTTGTCTGGTCCCTGATTTCAGTGGGATTGCTTCAAGTTTCTCTCCGTTTAGTTTGATGCTGGCTATCGGTTTGCTGTATATTGCTTTTACTATGTTTAGGTATGGGCCTTGAATTCCTGTTCTCTCCAAGACTTTAAGCATGAAAGGATGCTGAATTTTGTCAAATGCTTTTTCAGCATCCAATGAAATGACCATGTGGTTTTGTTCTTTGAGTTTGTTTATGTAGTGGATTGTATTGATGGATTTCCGTATATTGAACCAACCCTGCATTCCCGGGATAAAGCCCATTTGATCATCCAACACATCAAATGGTGGATGATCGTTTTGATGTGTTCTTGGATTCGGTTGGCAAGAATTTTGTTGAGTATTTTTGCATCGATGTTCATAAGGGAAATTGGTCTGAAGTTCTCTTTCTTTGTTGGATCTTTGTGTGGCTTTGGTATCAGCGTAATTGTGGCTTCGTAGAAGGAATTGGGTAGTGTTCCTTCTGTTTCTATTTTGTGGAATAGTTTGAAGAGTATTGGTGTTAACTCTTCTTTGAAGGTCTGGTAGAATTCTGCACTGAAACCATCTGGTCCTGTGCTTTTTTTGGTTGGAAGACTTTCTATGACTCCTTCTATTTCTTTAGGCTTTATGGGACTGTTTAGATGGTCTAGTTGGTCCTGATTTAATTTTGGTATTTGGTATCTGTCAAGGAAATTGTCCATTTCCTCCAGATTCTCCAGTTGTGTTGAGTACAGGCTCTTGTAGTAGGATCTGATGATTTTTTGGATTTCCTCAGTTTCCGTTGTTATGTCTCCCTTTTCATTTCTAAGTTTGTTAATTTGGATACTTTCTCTGTGCCCTTTGGTCAGTCTGGCTAAGGGTTTATCTATCTTGTTGATTTTCTCAAAGAACCAGCTCCTAGTTTTGTTGATTTTTTGTATGGTTCTCTTTGTTTCTACTTGATTGATTTCGGCCCTGAGTTTGATGATTTCCTGCCTTCTACTCCTCCTGGGTGAAATAGCTTCTTTTTGTTCTAGGGCTTTCAGGTGTGTCATTAAGTTGGTAATGTATGCTCTCTCCATTTTCTTTTTGGAGGCACTCAGGGCTATGAGTTTTCCTCTTAGCACTGCTTTCATTGTGTCCCATAGATTTGGGTATGTTGTGTTTTCATTTTCATTGTGTTCTAAAAAGTCTTTAATTTCTTTCTTTATTTCTTCCTTGACCAAGGTGTCATTGAGTAGAGTATTGTTCAATTTCCACGTATATGTGGGTTTTCTGTTGTTTCTGTTGCTATTGAAGACCACTTTTATTCCATAGTGATCAGATAGGAGGCATGGGATTAGTTCTATCTTTTTATATTTGTTGAGGTCTGTCTTGTGACCAATTATATGGTCGATTTTGGAGAAGGTACCATGAGGTGCTGAAAAAAAGGTATATTCTTTTGTTTTAGGATAGAATGTTCTATATATATCAGTTAAGTCTAATTGGTCCAAAGCTTCAATTAGTTTCATTGTGTCCTTGTTTAGTTTCTGTTTTCCTGATCGGTCCATTGAGGAAAGTGCAGTGTTGAAGTCACCCACAATTATTGTGTTAGGTGTAATGTGTGCTTTGAGTTTTAATAGAGTTTCTTTTATGAAAGAGGGTGCCCTTGCATTTGGAGCATAGATGTTCAGGATTGAGAGTTCTTCTTGTTGTATTTTTCCTTTGACCAGCAAGAAGTGTCCCTCAGAGTCTCTTTTGATGACTTTGGGTTGAAAGTCAATTTTATCTGATATTAAAATGGCTACTCCAGCTTGTTTCCTGAGACCATTTGCTTGTAAAATTGTCTTCCAGCCTTTTACTCTAAGGTAGTGTTTGTCTTTGACCCTGAGGTGTGTTTCCTGTAAGCAGCAAAATGTAGGGTCCTGTTTACGTATCCAGTCAGTTAGTCTGTGTCTTTTTATTGGGGCATTGAGTCCATTGATGTTAAGAGATATTAAGGAATAGTGATTGTTACTTCCTATCATTTTTGACGTTATTTTTTAAATTTGATTGCTTAACTTCTTTTGGGTTTGATGAAAGGTTACTATCTTGCTTTTTTCAGGGTGGAGTTTCCCTCCTTGTATTGGTGTTGTCCTCCTATTATCCTTTTTAGGGCTGGGTTTGTGGATAGATATTGGGTGAACTTGGTTTTGTCGTGAAATATCTTAGTTTCTCCATCTATGGTGATTGAGAGTTTTGCTGGATATAGTAGTTTTGGTTGGCATTTGTGTTCTCTTAGAGTCTGCATGAGATCTGCCCAGGACCTTCTAGCCTTCATAGTCTCAGGTGAAAAGTCTGCTGTGATTCTGATAGGTCTTCCTTTATATGTTACTTGGCCTTTTTCTCTTACTGCCTTTAGTATTCTTTCTTTGTTTAGAACATTTGGTGTTTTGATTATTATGTGACAGGAAGTATTTCTGTTCTGGTCCAGTCTGTTTGGAGTTCTGTAGGCTTCTTGTATATTCATGGGCATCTCTCTCTTTAGGTTAGGGAAGTTTTCTTCCATAATTTTATTGAAGATATTTGCTGGCCCTTTAAGTTGTAAATCTTCACTCTCATCTATGCCTATAATCCTTAGGTTTGGTCTTCTCATTGTGTCCTGGATTTCCTGGATATTTTGGGTTACAAGCTTTTTGCACTTTGCATTTTCTTTAACTGTTGAGTCCATGGTTTCTATGGAATCTTCAGCATCTGAGATTCTTTCTTCTATCTCTTGTATTCTGTTGTTGATATTTGCATCTCTGTCCCCTGATTTCTTCCCAAGGCTTTCTATCTCCAAAGTTGTCTCCCTTTGAGTTTTCTTAGTTGTTTCTACTTCTGATTTTAGATCCTGGATGGTTTTGCTTAGCTCCTTCCCTTGCATGTTTGTGTTTTCCTGTAATTCTTTAAGAGATTTTTGTGTTTCCTCTTTCATGAGCTCAGCCTGTTGACCAAAGTTCTCCTGTATTTCTTTAAGAGATTTTTGTGTTTCGTCTTTCATGACCTCAGCCTGTTGAGCAAAGTTCTCCTGTATTTCTTTAAGTGTTTTTTGCATTTCCTCCTTGTTGGCTTTTGTATTCTCCTGGATTTCTTTCAATGATTTTTGTGTTTCCCTTGCAAGGGCTTCTAACTTTTGATCCATTTTCTCCTCAATGTCCTTCATGTGTTCCTGTACCAGCATCATGACCAGTGATTTTAAATCCAAATCTTGTTTTACTGGTGTGATGGGGTATCCAGGACTTGCTGGTAGAGGAGAATTTGGTTCAGATGTTGCCATATTGCCTTGATTTCTGTTAGTGACGTTTCTGCGTTTGCCTTTTGCCATCTAGCTCTCACTGGTGTTACTTGGTCTTGTCAGTGCTGGACTCACCAGTGCAAGCTGCCCCTTCCCCGTTGGCCTCTGGTGCACAGCTTACACTCTGCACTGCCTATAGACAGGGTGCTGTTGTCCAGGCTGTTCAGATCCCGAAGCAGGCACCTGAAGGCTCCCGCTGGGGCCCGCAGGATTTATTGGAGCACACCGACTTCTCCCAGCTGGCCGCCCGGAAGCCCCCACTAGCCTCTTGAGGGACCTGGAGATGTGGCGGCCACCCAGGCTGATCTGAAGCGGAGAGAGTTGAGCTGGGGGCTTCTGCCTGAGGCCTTGCCCCAGATTGTGTCTGTGGACCAGGTGGAACCCGTGTGCACCCCCAGGGAGCTCCGAAGGTGAATGTTGCTGTGACCTCCCCTGTGCTCAGCTCACTCCGCTGGGCAGCCGATTTCCCCAACCGGGCTGGCGCACACTAGGTTAGCCTTGTCGCCTGGGCCCTGAGTCCAGGCAAACGCCTGGGAGGCCAAGGTCCGAGCAAAGTTCCCCTAGGGCTATGTCTGTTATTTGGGTCCGCCAGGTGACCCGGATGGCGGGCGTGCGCGTCCGCGCTCCGCGAAAGCACCGGGAGAGTCTGTTGTGCTAATACCCTCCTGGGCTGGTTGACACACAGATGGCCCACCAAGCCGCCCAGTTCTTGGGGTCAGTCCTGTGCCTTTTGGGGCCTAGACCCCCGTTTTGTTAGCCTCAGGCTACGCTTGTTAGCAGTCTCTGCCCTCCTGAGCACTCTGGCTCCTGTAGGCAAAATGGCGGCGCGTGCACCGGCCGGGGCAAAAAAAAAACTCCTGGCTGGGTTGGCGCCCCGATGGCCACTCGAACAGCCCAGGGCCTGGGTGCAGGCCAACGCCCGTCTGGCTCCGACCCCTGCGGTGTTGGGCCTAGGATTATGTTTGTGTACCTCAGTCTGACCGATCTCTGGAGCCCGGGATCAAGATGGCGGTGAGTCTCTCCTGACTGGCGGGCAGCCGAGTTCTGAAGTGGCTTCCGTGCAGCAAAAGGCTCCGCAGAACCGCAGTTGCTTGCCGCCCGGCTGGTCAGCGAAGGTCAGTGGTCGTGGGCGCAGGGCCTAACTGGACCCTGTGTCGCCTTGGTTCCACCGCTGATGGCCCTTCAGCTGGAGCAGCCACTGCTACCGCCGCCGCCGCCGCCGCCCCTAAAGCTTAGTTTTATTAACTTGCTAAATACTATTCCTAATGCACAATAGCCATCAGCCTAAAATTAAAAGCAATGTATACAAAATGAAAAAAGAAAGAATGATATGAAGCAGGTAAGATTTTTGGGGTCATGAAAATTTGATTATTTCATCATTCCTAGAAACCAAGAACTACCAATAGAGAATCTCTCCTCACATCACATAGTTTCATGTTCATTAGCCATTTCTCTGCATTTATGTTACAGGTGTGTCCCCAACATTGGGATGGTTTACATTTCAATTATACCTTAGAACTGTGGCTTGGTCTAATCCTGTTCCACTATCAGGGAGTTCACTGATAACAGAGACCAGTATGAGGAAGGTAGCATAGACACTAAAACATGATCTCAGGATCCCAGGATCCCATAATTTTTCTCAGAGCACATAATGACGCTTGGGTTGTGCAGTTCATCAGAGCAGCTCTAGATTGCAACTCGCACTGTTATATGTTCACTCAAATGTGTCAATATTCAACATGACGCAGGATTGCTTTCGTAATCCAATAGTAGAGTCTGAGGTTGACAGAGCATTTCATTGGTTCTGAGAGAAACCTTCTTTTAGTGATCACTCAGATGGTACCCAGACTGTCACATCGAAAAGTGTACTTTCATCTCTCACAGAGTTTGAGCCCATTAGATCAATGAGCTCAAATATATGCTCCAAAGATACTGACATTTGGCTAAGCTGACAAATTTGTGTGGTAAATATAACTGCATAGCAGGAAGCTTTCTGTGTGCTGTAACCCAAACTTTGATAATATAAATATAGCTGGAATCATTTGTTCAGGAAACTTTGAAGGTTGGTGATATAAATGGATAAGCTCCGTATTCATCTTTGTGTTTATTTGAATGCCTCAGGGGAAGGGGCAGGAAGCCACTCTAGAAGGTCTTTAGGGCTTTACTGGCAAATGGAACTGGTGGGTCTAAGTTTAACTCCACAGGAATCACTGAATGCAATATCTGTAAGAATCTGAGCCAGGTTAGAGAGGCACAAAGCCTGGCGGATTCAGTTAGGATCCTGTCCATTGATGTCTAAGGTTAGACAGCTCTTACAATAGTGGAGGTGGCCCCATTGATGTCTGAGGTTAGACATAGCTCTCAGAGTAGTGTGGAGGTGGCCGCAGGGGGCAAGGTGAGAGAATGGAGAGACTCTCCAGTTCCTGTCAGTGAGGTCTGCCATTTAAGTGCTGAGAAAGCCTGCACAAGGACTATGAAATAGTTCTGTAACCCAAGCATCTGCATATGAATTCACTTACCACTTACTAAACACTTGTACTGAAGAAGAGTGTCAGGTCTTGCTCAACTAGGTCAAGCTAATTTCTCATTCTTAGATAAAAAATATCACAAACGAGTTAGAGAAACCCCAGATGCCGAAGTGACAAACTTACGGGATTCAAAACAAGTGATAAATGACTGTGGGCTGATTAAACATGATTGTTAATGTATAAACAAGCAAATTGGTCCCCTTTATGAGAATTATTTTCAGTCTACAAAGGTTAAATCTAAACACGCTAAAGGACATGATGTAGCTGAACAGGTGGTCATTATATTTAAAAAATTGTAATAACTTTAATTAGAATGGTTTAATTCCCTCACTGATTGCTTTTACATGCTCCTTCTATGCAATATTACAACAGGTCCAGAAGATAAAAGGATTGGGAACCATTATTAGTCAACTGTCCTGAGACCATAGCTGGAAATTAAACTTTGAATTCAGAGCTTTTCCACAGCTAGGGAAGTTTTTCTTGTCATAGAGTCTGGTGATTGGGAAACATACGAGAAACAAAGGAATATTTGTCTCCAGCAAGTGAAATAGTATATTAGGGCAAGAATTTTCACTTTGTTCTAAATACTGTTGAGCTTTTTTTTTCAAATCCTTTAGTGATTATACAATTTTACTTTTTGTGAAGTAAAAGTATCCCCCAGAATAAGGAAAAGGAACACAGATAATTTAACAAGTAGACAAAATGGAAAATAGTAGATCCTATCTGTAACATGAAAAAAGAACATTGTATGGAAAACTGAGTCAGCATCAGGTAAAATCAGACAAAACAGCTTGGCCAAAACATATATTTGATCTACTTTAAGACAAAGCAATCCTTGACATAATATCACTAAGCCCTTGGCCACTAAATGATTTTGTCTTACAGGCAAATTTATACTGCCTAAGGCAACTACTCCACTTTCCAAACATACATCCTCATTATTTATGCTGAAAATTTCAGCACTTGAATAACTTTTATTTATCATGAGGCGATCATGTATGCTTATCTACCACATTATTAGTATTAATTATATGATTTGTAATGTTTTATATCATAATCAACAACTATATGACACTAATCATAATACTATCACAGATATCACTGCTTATCTGTAGAGTGGTAAAACATTAATTAAAATACCCACACTACTCAATTACTTTTCATTGAAACATTTCCCCTTAGGAATTTGCACACTGCTTCACAAATACCAATTTATTTTCAAAGAACACACAATCAAATTTTCTCTGGAAAGGCAGTACGTGGGAGTAAAACTGCCTTGATTAGAATTGTCAAACTAGAGTATCCATACTTTCTTCTTCCTCTTTCTTGGGCATCATTTGATATGTGAATTGTGTCTTGGGTATTCCAAGCTTCTAGGCTAATATTCCCTTATCAGTGAATGCATACCATGATTGTTCTTTTGTGATTAGCCTGGAAAGACTTGATACTGTAGTGTGGAGGAATACCAGGACAGGGAAGCGGTGGTGGTTTGATTGGGGAAGGAGAGATGGTTTATGGGATTTTCATGGGAGGGGGTAACCAGAAAAGAGGACAACATTTGTAGTATAAATAAAGAATATACCTAATAAAAGTATCTGCTGGGATCTTTAAAAAAATAGAATTCTCAAACTAAGATACTTTATCTAGTGCTGGCCCTGTCTACTGCAGGTGAGGACAAAGAACTGACCCTTCAAGGTACAAGACTACAAATGTCAGCAGACATGGGCTTCCAGCTCATTGTGTGTTCAAGAATAGCCTAAGAAGTAAAGTCTTCGAAATAAAATTTTGAACTTTTAAAGTAAAAGTTAATTAGCTTCTTTAAGTTATAAGTCAAGGAAAGAATTGTCCATTGTGTGTTGCTATTCATACAGTGAAACAAATAGTTCCCAGGATATTGCTAAAAAGATTTTGAACTTCGAGTTACATACAGTGTACAAGCTTTGCCTAAATGAGTTTATTAAAAATTTAAATAATACTCAATTGTCAAAAAGCTTATATTAACTTGGATATTTGTTGGGGACATGGTGACAATTTCAACTGAGTTCATATCATCATCATCAACAACAACAACAACAAGATTGATGAGGTCCACTGAGGAGATATGGGTAAGAGATTGTAAACTGATCATTGATGAGTTAGCATAGATAGAACTGAAAAACAGAAATTAGAACATGAACCTATTTTCCATATAAATGGGTTCCTGGAAAACTTCCTATAAAGACTATACTGTAGGGACAACTGGTAGATGGAAGTGATACAAGCTCTGTATTAGTTGTAATACAGAACTACTAATGAAGAAATATGTAAAAGCACTGTGGCATTAATGCAAAGGTCATAGTATTCCCATGAATAAATCTGAATGATAAGAAATTTTAATATACTTGAGGATAGGTATAACCCAGCTATGCCTACAGGAAGCAGAATGTCTGTGTAAGACCCACAGACATGACTATTAAGTTGGTAACATGTCCCTTTTTCTTAGAGCTGGGACATTTGTCCTCTAGTTCTTGTTTCTATGATATAAACACAAACTGAAATTGAAACAGGAGATGAAGGTTTGAAAAGGAATGTCATAAATACCTTATATATTCATTACCAATTTGTAAATGAAGTGTTTTGGATATGATAGCAAAATCTACTGCTGCCAACGTTTTCAGAGAAGTGTTCTGAGATCCACTCTTATTCCATATGGCACTGTGAGTTAACTCCTTTGGGCAAAGAGGACAGAATATGACAGAAATCTTCTTCAGTCCTTATCATCCCTCATTCTGTGCTCATTCTGAGAAGCAATGTGTCATCATCAAATGGAACTGAGACACGTCGTAAGAGCCACATGCAGAGTGATCACCTTGCTCTTGAGCCTCCTTTGGTTCCATTTGGGTTGATGCTTCCCATAGTCGAAAGGGCAATGGAGTCTGTTCAAAAAGTACCTTTCTCTTTACTTCCTCCCTCACTGTTTATGTGTGTTTTCTTTTTGCCTAGTACTGAAAAATGTCAAATTCAAACAAAGACTCTTCTAGGTTAGTGTTCCACGCAAACAAGTCAATACAGTGGCCTTAGAGTTTAGCAGTACTGACAACATATTCACAGGAGATCGTACTGTGAGCTCCCACTCTCCTTTCTGCATGAAATTTCA
This sequence comes from Apodemus sylvaticus, assembly GCF_947179515.1. Classification (NCBI taxonomy): domain Eukaryota; kingdom Metazoa; phylum Chordata; class Mammalia; order Rodentia; family Muridae; genus Apodemus; species Apodemus sylvaticus. The sequence goes on along the minus strand of NC_067484.1, from coordinate 25,491,164 downwards.
CAGCAGTGAAACAATTTGCACAGGACAGGGACTATTAATCATAGTTTTACAACTGAAGAGATAGGATTTGGCAATTGCCACATCAGGGATTAAAACTGGGTGCCTGAGAGTTTTAATTGGTGACAGTCCCTGAATCAAAGATGAAAAAAATGTCATGACTAGAGACAGCTTTGAATAAGAAACAAGGGCATGCCTTTGAGTTGAGCTCATTTTTATGCTTGATATAGCTGCTGCCTAGGTGTGAGAGAAAGGTGATTCACCTGAGCTCTAAGAGTCATAGTTTTGTTCCCTATAAAGTTGTGCATGGTCAGGCAAAGGTATAAGGTAATATTTAAGAAAACACAATGTTTTAAGCATGGGGTCAAATAAAAGTCAACCCCTGATTAAGATGATGATGCTTATTAATATGATAATTAAGGAGAACTAGCCCAACACTGGGGACTATCATAGGCAAGATAGAAAGGCACACCTGCATTACAGGATTTGGGATTTGGAAAACTCTTAAGTTGAAAGTAAATATTTAATGGCTAATACAATATGGTGATAACATCTCATTTGCCTCTCTGACACAGGAAACAATTTACTGCCTGTGGGTATAAGTCCGTGTAATAAGATGTCTCTGTATGAAAGTTTTCACATAAAATTCCAAAGTAGATAGAAAAATATTGCTGGACCAGCCTTCCTCTTATCTCTGATTTCAAATTCTACAATTTTTCTGCTCATATCTATCATGCTAGAGCCTAAAGCCATAGTGGCCTGCATATAAGACTCCTATGTGGAAATTATTAAGAATTGCTTAATAGAAATTCATAATTCTATTGAAAGGCAACACATACTTTTTTAAAAGGCTCCTGGTAGAATGTGTATATTTTAAATAATTGACTTTTTGTTGATTCTTTTATATTAAAAAATATATGCCTTAAAGTCTTTTGTGGTGAATTCTTAAACTATATATTAATAAAAGTCCTAAGTCCTTGAATTCCTAGAATGTCTCTTTATAAACAGTCATGATGCTAACCCAGAGATAAGACAATAGAACGATCAGCTTGGTAACTGTCAGTTGGGGGAGGGTATGGCTAAAACCAATTCTAGGAAATTACACAGGACAGAACTGGTGTGGAGTGAGTAAAGTGAAGTTCTTTATCAAATCCCCTATTGGGTGTTTCCTTCCACATCTCACCAAAAGTCTCTCACTTTCTAAACTATGATGTCTCTTAATTGGATCATGAATTGCAGTTCATTACATCAACATTTTCAAGGTAATTTATGCCTAGAAGTTAAATTCTGTCCCTGGGATTTCTCGTGTGCCCAACAAACGTGCTAAACGACAGAGTATGATGGAGCTTGGCATGGGTCTATACAACTGGACTCTCTTGTACTTTCTGCAGTCACCATGAGACAGAAAAAGTATCTCAGCTCTTTCTGTGACTCTTTTGCCATTCACAAGTCCATAGAACAAGACTGACTTTAAATTGCGTTCTCAGTTGCTATAATCACAAAAGTTCCCATTAACCTGGAGAATCATGATAATAAGGATAAATGGTTGTTGCTATAATTCAATACATTTTAAAGTAGGCATTTACACAGCACTACTGTGTCAATAGCTCAGTAGGGAAAGTAAGGTATATGTTCCTCTCCTTCCGTCATCATAGTTTATATAAATGACAGTCAATGTCACTATTCAATGATTACTTGAATGTAACCTAAGGTGCCAATCAGTATATTCTATAGGTGGATAATGGGGAAGATTTCAGTTTATCAGAAGCCAACTGTCTAATAAGATAAAGCATAATAAAAATAGGAGCAGTTAGTTGTTGTAGATGTTGAGTTGAAAATCTGTAATTGATGTAGTAATAAAGTTAGGATTATTAAACTAATCTAAGAAAGAAATGGTGTCCTAGGAGAGGTTATTTCTATATTTAGTCTTATGAGATCATAAACTTAGATGTCCAGAAATGTTAAATAAATGTGGAATAAGATTGGTTAGGACACATAGATTAAATAGCACACATTCCCCTAGAGAAAAAGCTGCATCTTATCTCTGGTAAATTATAATTAAAATGGAATAAAAACTTAAAGGTACTTGTATTTTTCAAAGAAAATTTAGTAATTCTCCCAAAATTGCATCATCACCACCACCACCATCATCATCATTATACTGCTCATAGGCAAAATTTGAACCTTGATTTGCCAGTTTTCACAAGAAGGAAAGAGCTTGTGAAGGAGGCCATATGAGTAATTTCCATTTGTAGATGACAGAATACAATAACATAGCCACTTAGATATAAGAACTTTTCTTGCTGCATCAGTCAAAGCAGTTTTGATAGTTAATAATGACCACTTCAAATACTCACACGGGTGTTGATGAGAATGTATTTCATAGCCTACCTATCTTCTAAAACATACTGTATGAATATAGGATGGAGGGGAAATACAACTTTAGGTTATTCATTTTTATAATCTGGCATATAATATTATTCAGTAATACATCAATGTCGAAGTGATCATAGCTATAGATGTAATTGTGTTCCATGAATTAAATAGTGTTTGGGATATCATATAATTCAGTTTTATTATCAGAATTACGCAGAAGAAAAATGTCTGGTTCTAAGACCTCTGGTTTTGTTTTTAGTAGGTTTTGAGTGGGGTCTAAGCTTTTTTTTTTTTTATCCGATATATTTTATATTTACATTTCAAATGATTTCCCCTTTTCTGGCTCCCTACTCCCCGAAAGTCCCATAAGCCCTCTTCCCTCCCCCTTTTCTCCCATCCACCCCTTCCTAATTCCCTGATCTGGTTTTGCCCTATACTGCTACACTGAGGCTTTCCAGAACCAGGGGCCACTCCTCTGTTCTTCTTGTACATCATTTGATGTGTGGATTATGTTTTGGGTATTCCAATTTTCTAGGCTAATATCCACTTATTAGTGAGTGCATACCATGATTGATCTTTTGACACTGGTATGTCACTTAGTATGATGTTTTCCAGCTCCAACCATTTGTCTAAGAATTTCATGAATTCATTGTTTCCAATGGCTGAATAGTACTCCATTGTGTATATATACCACATTTTTTGCAACCATTCTTCCATTGAGGGATACCTGGGTTCTTTCCAGCTTCTGGCTATTATAAATAGGGCTGCTATGAACGTAGTGGAGCACTTATCCTTATTACCTGCTGGGGAATTCTCTGGGTATATGCCCAGGAGTGGTATAGCAGGATCCTCCGGAAGTGACATGCCCAGTTTTCTGAGGAACCGCCAGACTGATTTCCAGAGTGGTTGTACCAACTTGCAACCCCACCAGCAGTAGAGGAGTGTTTCTCTTTCTCCACATCCTCACCAACACCTGCTGTCTCCTGAATTTTTAATCTTAGCCATTCTGACTGGTGTAAGGTGAAATCTCAGGGTTGTTTTCATTTGCATTTCCCTAATGACTAATGAAGTTGAGCATTTTTTAAGATGCTTCTCAGCCATCTGAAGTTCTTCGGGTGAAAATTCTTTGTTTAGCTCTGTACCCCATTTTTTTTTGTCTTTTTTTTTTTATTTGATATAATTTATTTACATTTCAAATGATTTCCCCTTTTCTAGCCCCCCCCCACTCCCTGAAAGTCCCGTAAGCCCCCTTCTCTTCCCCTGTCCTCCCTCCCACCCCTTCCCAGTTCCCCGTTCTGGTTTTGCCAAATACTGTTTCACTGAGTCTTTCCAGAACCAGGGACCACTCCTGCTTTCTTCTTGTATCTCATTTGATGTGTGGATTATGTTTTGGGTATTCCAGTTTTCTAGGTTAATAACCACTTATTAGTGAGTGCATACCATGATTCACCTTTTGAGTCTGGGTTACCTCACTTAGTATGATGTTCTCTAGCTCCATCCATTTGCCTAAGAATTTCATGAATTCATTGTTTCTAATGGCTGAATAGTACTCCATTGTGTAGATATACCACATTTTTTGTATCCACTCTTCTGTTGAGGGATACCTGGGTTCTTTCCAGCATCTGGCAATTATAAATAGGGCTGCTATGAACATAGTAGAGCATGTATCCTTATTACATGGTGGGGAATCCTCTGGGTATATGCCCAGGAGTGGTATAGCAGGATCTTCTGGAAGTGAGGTGCCCAGTTTTCGGAGGAACCGCCAGACTGCTTTCCAGAGTGGTTGTACCAATTTGCAACCCCACCAGCAGTGGAGGAGTGTTCCTCTTTCTCAGCACCCTCTCCAACACCTGCTGTCTCCTGAATTTTTAATCTTAGCCATTCTGACTGGTGTAAGATGAAATCTTAGGGTTGTTTTGATTTGCATTTCCCTAATGACTATTGAAGTGGAGCATTTTTTAAGATGCTTCTCCGCCATCCGAAGTTCTTCAGGTGAGAATTCTTTGTTTAACTCTGTACCCCATTTTTAATAGGGTTATTTGGTTTTCTGGGGTCTAACTTCTTGAGTTCTTTGTATATATTGGATATTAGCCCAATACTGTAGGGTTGGTGAAGATCTTTTCCCAATTTGTTAGTTGCCGATTTGTCCTTTTGATGGTGTCCTTTGCCTTACAGAAACTTTGTAATTTTATGAGGTCCCATTTGTCAATTCTTGATCTTAGAGCATAAGTTATTGGTGTTCTGTTCAGGAACTTTCCCCCTGTACTGATGTTCTCAAGGGTCTTCCCCAGTTTCTTTTCTATTAGCTTCAGAGTGTCTGGCTTTATGTGGAGGTCCTTGATCCATTTGCAGTTGAGCTTACAAGGAGATAAGGATGGATCAATTCCCATTCTTCTACATGCTGACCTCCAGTTGAACGAGCACCATATTTCCACTGGATGTTTTCAGCTCCTTTGTCCTGGGATCCAGTGGCCATAGGTGTGTTGGTTCTTTCTGGATCTTCAAACCGATTCCATTGATCTGCCTGACTGTCACTGTACCAATACCATGCAGTTTTTAACAGTTTTGCTCTGTAGTATTGCTTGAGGTCAGGGATACTGATTCCCCCAGAATTTTTTTTTGTTGTTGAGAATAGTTTTAGCTATTCTGGGTTTTTGTTATTCCAGATGAATTTGATAATTGCTATTTCTAACTCTATGAAGAACTGAGTTGGAATTTTGATGGGCATTGCATTGAATCTGTATGTTGCTTTTGGCAAAATGGTCATTTTAACTATATTAATCCGGCCAATCCATGAGCATGGGAGATTTTTCCATTTTCTGAGGCCTTCTTCCATTTCCTTCTTCAGAGTCTTGAAGTTCTTGTCATAGAGATCTTTCACTTGTTTAATCAGAGTCACACCAAGGTACTTTATATTGTTTGTGGCTATTGTGAAGGGGGTCATTTCCCTAATTTCTTTCTCAGCCTGCTTATCCTTTGAGTATAGGAAGGCTACTGATTTGCTTGAGTTGATTTTATAACCTGCCACTTTGCTGAAGTTGTTTATCAGCTGTAGGAGTTCTCTAGTGGAGTTTTTTGGGTCACTTAGGTAGACTATCATGTCATCTGCAAATAATGATAGTTTGACTTCTTCTTTTCCAATTTGTATCCCTTTGACCTCCTTATGTTGTCTAATTGCCCGAGCTAGTACCTCAAGTACAATATTGAAAAGATAAGGAGAAAGGGGGCAGCCTTGTCTAGTCCCTGATTTTAGTGGGATTGCTTCAAGAGTCTCTTCATTTAGTTTGATGTTGGCTACTGGTTTGCTGTATATTGCTTTTACTATATTTAGTTATGGGCCTTGAATTCCTGCTTTTTCAAAGACTTTAAGCATGAAAGGATGCTAAATTTTATCAAATGCTTTTTCAGCATCTAATGAAATGACCATGTGTTTTTTTTTCTTTGAGTTGGTTTATGTAGTGGATTGCATTGATGGATTTCCATATATTGAACCATCCCTGCATCCCTGAGATAAAGCCTACTTGATCATGGTGTATGATTGTTTTTATGTGTTCTTGGATTCAGTTGGCAAGAATTTTATTGAGTATTTTTGCATCTATATTCATAAGGGAAATTGGTCTGAATTTCTCTTTCTTTGTTGAATCTGTGTGGTTTTGGTATCAGTGTAATTGTGGCTTCGTAGAAGGAGTTGGGTAGTGTTCCTTCTGTTTCTATTTTGTGGAATAGTTTTAAGAGTATTGGTGTTAGGTCTTCTTTGAAAGTCTGATAGAATTCTGCACTGAAACCACTTGGTCCTTTGCTTTTTTGATTGGAAGACTTTCTATGATCCCTTCTATTTCTTTAGGGGTTATGGGACTGTTTAGATGATCTATTTGGTCCTGATTTAATTTTTGTATTTGGTATCTGTCTAGTAAATTGTCCATTTTCTCCAGATTCTCCAGTTGTGTTGAGTATAGGCTTTTGTAGTAGGATCTGATGATTTTTTGAATTTCCTTAGTTTCTGTTGTTATATCCCCCTTTTCATGTCTAATTTTGTTAATTTGGATACTTTCTCTGTGCCCTTTGGTCAGTCTGGCTAAGGGTTTATCTTGTTGATTTTCTCAAAGAACCAGCTCATGGATTTGTTGATTCTTTGTATGTTTCTCTTTGTTTCCACTTGATTGATTTCAGCCCTGAGTTTGATGATTTCCTGTCTTCTTCTCCTCCTTGGTGAAGTAGCTCCTTTTTGTTCCAGAGCTTTCACATGTGCCATTAAGCTGCTAGTGTATGCTTCTTCCTGTTTCTTTTTGGAGGCACTCGGGTCTATGAGTTTTCCTCTTAGCACTGCTTTCATTGTGTCCCAAAGATTTGGGTATGTTGTGCTTTCATTTTCATTAAATTCTAAAAAGTCTCTGATTTCTTTCTTTATTTCTTCTTTGGCCAAGGTGTCATTGAGTAGATTATTGTTCAGCCTCCATGTGTATGTGTACTTTCTGTTGTTTTTGTTGTTATTCAAGACCACTATACTCCATAGTGATCTGATAGACATGGGATTAGTTCGATCTTATATTTGTTGAGGTCTGTCTTGTAACCAATTATATGGTTGATTTTTGAGAAGGTACCATGAGGTGCTGAGAAAAAGGTATATTCTTTTGCTTTAGGGTGAAATGTTCTATAAATAACAGTCAAATCCTATTGGTTCAAAGCTTCAATTAGTTTTACTGTGTCCCTGTTTAGTTTCTGTTTTCCTGATTGGTCCACTGAGGAGAGTTGGGTGTTGAAGTCAACCACAATTATTGTGTTAGGTGCAATGTGTGCTTTGAGTTTTAGTAAAGTCTCTTTTAAGAATGAGGGTGTCCTTTCATCTGGAGCATAGGTGTTCAGAATTGAGAGTTCTTCTTGGTGGATTTTTTTTCTTTGACCAGCAAGAAGTGTCCTTCTGTGTCTCTTTTGATGACTTTAGGTTGAAAATCAATTTTATCTGATATTAGAATGGCTACTCTGGCTCATTTCCTGAGACCATTGGCTTGTAAAATTGTCTTCCAGCCTTTTACTCTAAGGTAGTTTTTGTCATTGACACAGAGGTGTGTTTCCTGTATGCAGCAATAAATAGGGTCCTATTTCCTTATCCAGTCTGTTAGTCTATGTCTTTTTATTGGGGGAATTGAGTCCATTGATGTTAAGAGATATCAAGGAATAGTGATTATTACTTCCTGTCATTTTTGATGTTATTCTTATATTTGAGTGATTATCTTTTTTGGGTTTGATGAAAGAAAGTTACTATCTTGCTTTTTCCAGGGTGTTTCAAACATATCTGTACATTGGGCTCATGATTTTCCAATCCTGTGTAGAACACAGTTGTGGTAGGTAGCTTTTCAATGGATATAACAAAAGAAATAGAATATTGAATACTTTCATTTTCCTAAATATGTTCTTTTGTTCCTGTTAATATTCCCAGCTTGAGGGAATATAACAAGGAAAATAACAAGCATCTGTCTGTGGCCAGGGAAACAATAAAACCCTTTCTATTTCTATTTTCTTTTTCTTTTTGCTAACATTACTTTTTAGTTTCAGGAGATTTCCTCTGGTAGGATATTCCTGAATGTTTTAAAGAAACTAGGATTCTACTTACGAATAGCCTTCAAGGACATGAACTTCACTTTATTCTTTTTAATTCATTGGTTTTTTTTAACAGTATAAAGTCTCACCTACTCTTGTTATTTTATTCCATTTGTAATCTCTGTAAATCTTTCAAGCCTCTTTAGATTGTACTGTACAGAATTTTGACCTCCATTACAGATGTAAAGATATAATTAGTTCTATTAAAAATTTCAATAAATTATATAGCTCTATTGTTCAACTTATTTGAGAATGATGATTTTTGCTAACTGGCTGACTTGTTCATTTGCAATGCCATACTAGTGTACTAGAATGTTTACAAGGTTTTGTTGGTTTTGACTTTGATAGCATTTCTTCCTACAAACAAATGGTAATATAACATATAATAATAGTTGAATATATCATCATATGTTACATTCTATTTCTAGGCTATTCTGGTATAGCTATGTAGTATCTATTAATTAAGCCATTAATACAGCAACATGAAATGCTTTTGCATGACTGTCTGCTAACATGTTTAAACATCTTTTGCATATTCTAAAAAACTTAAGAGATGTCCCATTACAATTAAAATGACCTTGTACCTTGTCTGGAAATGCATGTTTTTAATCACTGTTAGTATTCTTCATGACTTGAAACCATTCTTACTTGGGTTTAGCCCTGCCTTATGCTATGCTAATGTTATTTACCCACAGGAGTTTTAGACACAAGTGTATCAAGTTTAATTTCCATTTTAACACAGACCTCAAACACTGTGTTCCCATGATACCAAATTTCAAGTTCCTCCCATTTAGAGACATAAATGAAGATGAAAACAGCATCATTCTCATCAATTGGTGAAACTGTTACAGAAACTGTATTGCCACATATAATGTCAAATATATGGGGATTATTAGAATATCTATGTGGACAATGGATGCTGCATGTTATTAATTCAACAGATGGGTTTGGATATAAAAGTCTGTAAAAGTCTTAAGGACTCTACTTCAATGTACTTGACAATTCACTGGAATCAGCAAATGACAATGAATGCATAGGTAGATGACAATAGATTATCTTAAGAACTATGAAAATAAAAGTACAGAGGAAGAAGTAATTTTAAGTAATTAGATTATCATTAGATAAAGAATAATATAACCCAAAGAAGGCAGTGTTTGTGCTATGATAGGAAGAGAACTCAGTCTTGAGAAGAGGTAGGTGAGAATTTCAGATATTGAAAGCTTCCTAAACAAAGGTTATACAAACCACAATAATTGGTCCTGTTTAAGAAAAATTCATGATTCCTACATCCAGGGCCTAATGGATAAAGTTGAAAGGCATCAAGATTAGAAACATTAATTTCCCAGGCATTTGTAGGATGTGTAAAGGAGATTTTAGTTTAAGGAAATTACAAAGGTCAAGACAATTTGAAGTTCTAAGAAGGTTTAGGCATGTTCTGATCAACATGAATAAAGTTGGATTCACAGTGAAGCAAGAGTGGAAGAAATACAAATTAAAAGGAACCAGTAACTTGACAGGTCAAGTAATGGATGGGAGCTACCAGATTGAGGGATTGGGAATTAGAATTCAGAGGTGTTGGCAGTTTTGAAATAGATCTTAAAGTTTGAGCTTTGGTGGATTTACAATAAGGAATATGAAATAGAGGTCTTAAATCTGATGCCTACAGTTAATGTATTATTATCCCAAGAAGACATTTCCATGAACAAAAACTCTATTTATTGAGCTTTGACAGATTTCATATGTGTTATATATGTGAATCATCATTTATTTTTTTCTTATTAGAAGCTGACTCAATTGTACATGTCTATTTTCCTGGTAATTTTCTTAATAACTTACAATGTCAGAATTTTTCATAGTCTTTTATAGGTGTAAATAATAGTATTAAGCATTTTAAATTACCTTGAGAAAGACAATAATATCTTAGCATGTTATTTTTATTTTAATAGCATAACTTTATATAATATTTCATATGTACTAACCACGGTTCCTGTCAAACTATAAGTCATACAAACCATTCAAAACATAATCCTTAGTCTCTTATTAATATTCCTCTAAAATTGTCATAACTTTGGTTTAGTGACTATATATATGCTATGGCAAATCCTAGTTATTTCAACTCAACTTTCTATTCTCAGGGTCATTTGTAATAGTATTTTTATTACAACTTTTTCTTGAGCTATCCTAAAATATAAGGTAGCATTAAGATCCCCTAAGTTCAGGTAAGCAATCAGGCTTATGAACATAAGAACTATATAAGACCTGATAACTTGTCATTCTTAGTTCGAGAAACATCACCAGTAACCAAAAGATGGAAGGGAATTAAAAGACAAATCAATAGATCAATAGGGTAAGGTTCTTTTGACATCAGATTAACAAAGAACGCATTGTGACATGTGCACTTCCATGACTAACCAAGAGATTCAAAAAAGAAGGTTATGTAAGCAAAGTCCTCTCTCTTTCAGATGTGTAATTGAAGCTTCCTTCACTACGCTACTGAACCTAATCTACATTGCAACTCATTGACCTATCAGACCAAGTTTAATGACCTGTAATTCATTCGCGGATTATTCTTCCCAACATCCTCGAGTGAACATTGGTATACCATGACAATGTGTCAATGGAAACATAGAGGTGGAAAGAGAGACTGATTGTGTACAGAATAGAAGTCATAGTCTACAGCTGTTTCTTATTTAGGGGGGATTCTGATCATCATAATGTAGCCACAGAACTTTCAGTCACATAAAAGAAAACCAAAAGGCACACAGTGAGAAGCAATGTGGTCTGCGACAACAATGAGGTGAATGGGAAGCTGAAGCCAAAATTTCATTTATTATTATGTTAAAAATAAAACTATGAAAATGTCCCTTCTTCCAATCTACCTTGCTGTATTTATCTGCATAACTCTGTGTGGTCTTAATCCCCAAAGTACCTGGGAAGCTTAATTACCATGCTAAAGGAGAAGTGTAATACTATTTGCACAATCCCCACTTCTATTTGGCCAAGGATCCTGGAAAAAGCACACTCACACAAAACCCCAGCTATTTAAAATTTCTTTTGTTTTCACACACTACAAGTCTGCGATAGATAAAGTGCTATTACTGAACACCCAGCAGTCAATTCACTAACTCTTCAAATGTCAGCAGGAACACACAGGAAGAAAAATCGAATTACATAATTTCATCTCTTGGACTAAGTATTCTCAATCCCTTTCCTCTGTAAAGGTCTGGATACAAACTTACAAGTGCCATGTTTATTTTTCTTAGCAGGAAAGAAGTTCTGTGATGTGATTATAATGGTATCATGTTGTTTTTTATAGAATGCATTCATGCATCTGACCTGTAAGACCAAATAATTGGCTCTAGCCATTAACTGTGGAAAAAAAATAACTTTTAGCTAGGCAGGCAATTTCCATAGAAATTATGCAGTAAGTTGCAATTAAATATGAACTAAATTGGTATATCTTTACTGCTGATACTGCAGATTCTTTACCTGTCTTTACTATCTAAATTTAAGTAAATACTAGGTTTAATTTCAAAATCATTGTAGTTGTATTTAATGTTTCCTAAACTTTAGCCTATTAGACAGTCTAGGAAGATCTGTAGTGGCTTTAGCATTGATTACTCAAGAAATATTCAAACTGTTATAACCAGTGAAAATCTCAGTCCATTTTGTCATGTTTATGGTTGTTGTTGATTTGTATTAAGAGTGTTTAATAACAAATGGGGTAAACAAAATCACCTAGCCTTCAATTCCATTTGGGAAATTAATATTGGTTATTGCTCTGATGTTGCCCATTTTATTCATACCTAAACTATTGTCAAAGTTGTATTTCACAAAATGTCAATATCATAATCTTTATATCATAATTAAGAACATTTTGTCCAATCTTACATATAATGCAGTTAACAGTTTATACCCATAATAGCTGTAGTACAAGAGAACATAGACTAAAAGGGAGAGAAGACGAAGTGTGTGAATTGCTTATGAAAGGCTCTTTGGTCAAAAAATAGATATTTATCTGTTCTGCAATCACTACCTATAGAGTAACCTATAAACAACAGAAAAATAATTTTCACAAAGGCCATGATTCCACAAGCAGGGTGTTAGCATAATGGGCTCTAATAAGGACTCTTGTCTAGGCTGCAGATAACCAATTTCCCACTGACCCAATACTTGGTGAAAAAAAAAAAAAGAGCCATCTAGCATAGTAAAACATCTTTTACAAAGGCCACAAATCTGAATTCCAAAGAGTTACCTTAACAAGCAAGTCATCTCCCACATGCCACACTTTCATACATCACAGCTGGAGACAGAATCATTCAGATCACTGAATATTTTGCACAATATTTGTCATGTATATGAATAAAAATCTAAAATCATACTTTAAAAGAGGCATATCTGACATAGTCCTCCAATTTTAAATCTTGCTAAATAGCATATAAAACAGGCCGGGTATGAAACGACTAAGGTACAGTTCATCTCTTTTAGAAATTAACTTTCACTGTGTGAGCCTGAAATTCACTGCTCATCACATGTGATGTTAACAGTGCAATTAATAAGGTGTGTGGGAAGGGAAAGCGTTACCTGTGGCACCAGGTACAAGGCAGAGGGTACGTAGGATCTAGGATTAGTTTCAGAGCACAGCGACACATGCACATGTTTCCCATTCCTACCAGACAGATGCACTCAACATCATACTTCCACACATCCATTTGTCTGGGGAAGAAACAACACTTACCCAACACATACACACACCCAAGACTTTAAACTCAGTAAGGAAAGACAAATTAAAAACCGAGTAACAGACTTAGATGGAACTCCTCTGAGAATGATGAACTATACAAATGGCAAATGATTAATCCCTGAAAGCATGCTTGCTGTCATTAGTCAGGAAGGAAATGCAAATAATAAGTACAAAGAGGCACCATATTCTACATTCAAGGCAAACAGATTCAACATTAGCTAATTAGGTCAGTAGGTGGGCATTAAGGTAGAGAAATAGCAACATCCCTGTTCTTCTGGTAGTATGGAAAAATTATAAAGTCATTTTGGAAAATGGTTATTAAATCATTAAACACAGAGTTAATATCATGCCTATAAATTTCACTCATGGGTATATGTACACAAGAAATTGAAAACATAGGTCCAAACAAAAAAATATATTGTACACACATTTATAGAGCAGAAATATTCAAATACATAGAGAAGAATTATTTATGTGATCAAAACGTACTAAGTACTCATACATCAGTAAACATAAATAAAATATGTTATACTCATACAATAGAATACTAATTGGACATGGAAAGGAATAAAGTTCTACTCTATGCTACAATAAGGAGGAACCCTGAAAAATTACGCTAATGAAATAAGCAGAAACAGGCAAATGGAATTCTGTAATTTTATGTAAGTGAAATGTCTTAGGCAGGAAAATATGCAAAGATTGGAAACAGATATATGGTAGCTTAGAGCTGGTAGGATTGGCAGCAGAGGAGGAGAACAATAGGGTAAGGCCGAAGGGCATGAGGTGTCTTTGAAAGTAATCAGGATGTTCTAAAATTAAATGTTCTGTATACATATCTATCTATCTATCTATCTATCTATCTATCTATCTATCTATCTATCTATCGATATCTAATCTATCTCTATCTCTATCTTTATCTATATCTATATCTCTGTGTGTGTGTGCACCAACTATAATTACACAGAAAACCACCGAAGGATATATTTCAAAACAAACATATGTACTCTACTAATTATCTGCCAAAACATGAGTTACAATAAAAGTTCAAAACCTTACTACATAAAATACAGAAATAATTACATCTAGGAATCTTGAAGAGTAAATTAAAAGGATAAAAATAATGTAAAGATGTATCCAGAAATAATTTGCAACCATAAATTGGAAAAATGGCAAATACTAGTGATGTACCAAGAGCTAAGATTAAAATGATAGCATTTAATTGAGTCTGAGTCTTGTCACTGTCAAACTCCCCTTGGGCTAACATGTGGTCTGGGTATTTCTGGATAACATCATCAAGAAGTACAACTTTCTAGTGCTGTCAGCAGTTCCTGTTGGCCACAGATGGTCAGTTCACCTTGCTTTGATTGTTAGAACTAATTAAATCATGCCCTTAGATTGCCTCTTTTATGTTCCTAGTTAATCTCCAGCCTCTATCATTTCTTTTGGGTCTTCCTCTAGCTCCTCCTCCTCCTTTTCCTTCTCCTCCTCTTCTTTCTCCTTTTCCTCCTCCTCATACCCCTCCTCTCCCACCTTTATAATAAGAATAAATTAGATTAAAAAAATCCAGGACACATGGAAATCATTGACAGAAACTGTTTTTCAAAAGAGAGGGAACTATGTGAACATCAGAACACAGTAGATACCAAATGAAAAATATTTTTGTAGTAAAACAAATCCTACCTCCAATACAAATAGGATTTCCATAACCAGCTGAAACTAGCAACAAATACTGGCATGAAGTCTAAATTTGCCTCTCATAACCCATATAAACATTTGCAAAAATGTTTTAGATGCTAGAAGTTTGCCTGTAACAACCATGATTTCAGCTACAGAAAGTAGTCAAGAAGAGAACTTATAGAGAAATGGAAGAAGTCCCTGGCAGATGATTTAAAGTCATGTTCCTGGCATAATTTAGTCTTAGATCATATGTCTATCATGTGTGGTTATCATTATATATATTATATATATTATATGTATGTATATATATGTATATATATGTATATATATATGTGTGTATATATATATATATATATATATATATATATATCTTTGTGATTGCCATCTTCCATATCCATTTGTTAGTAGTAAAAAATCACTTACCTAAGACTTCCTTTTATCTGAGTATAATAATTAAATTGCCTTATGATGGGTTAGTCTTTGACAACAAGGGCAATTATAGATACAAATGAAATTTAAGGACTATTATGTAGATAGAGGCAGTGATGTTGTAAATTCAGGCAAACACCATTCAAATTACGCATCACATGTAATAATGGAAGGATGATTGTTGTGGAAGGATAATGCAGTCCACAATTGCTGTTTTCTACTTATGGTCAAGAAAACAAACTAAATGAGGAAATACATAAGGAGCTTCATGGAAGTGCCAGATTTTACATAGACAGTTGAGAAACTCAAAGTCTCTACTTCGTCTATTGTACTTGCTCCAGAAGTAGCTAATGTTGCATTTGCTTCATTAAAAATAACAGGACCAAGCATAAGAAAAGACAGATAAAATTTCATATCAACCTTGAATTATCAAGATTGCTTCTTTTTGAGAAATAACAAGAAGTTGATGACAGTGTGCAAAAGTACATGTGCTTTTTCAAAACTGAATTTTAGCAATCTAAGTCTTGATACAGAAAATAAATGAACACAATCTTATTTAATAATATATTAAAATTAGAATACTGATTGTAAGTTATAAAAACTGTATAGTTCATCTTGTATTAGAATCGTTTAATAAATTGAAATGGC
This sequence comes from Apodemus sylvaticus, assembly GCF_947179515.1. Lineage (NCBI taxonomy): Eukaryota > Metazoa > Chordata > Mammalia > Rodentia > Muridae > Apodemus > Apodemus sylvaticus. The sequence continues at coordinate 25,475,695 of NC_067484.1, read as the reverse complement.
ATAAATGGAAGGTATAATACTATATAAGGACTTTAAAACTATTAAAATAAAATTCTTGTCAATAAAATAAATTTTAGTCTATGGTAGACATTATGTGTTCATGCTTCTGAAATCCTACCCTTCTACTAGTATGTAAGCCACATTGATAATATGTTTCTCCTATATCAGTGATTTATAAAAGTGAGGAAAGGATTGTTTTAACAATCAAGTCCAAGGCCAACCAACTGAGGCTTCAATGGTTGTATTAGAATAATTTTGAGCACATTGGCTACAAAAAATTTTATTTTTATAATATCGAGTCTGAGAAGCCAAAGATAAAAGTTTCAGCTGGGCTGTTTTCTACTGAGGACTCCCTCTATCATTACTTTGAAGATGGCTCTTCTATATGTGCCCTCTTCTTGGTGGGCCGACATGAGAAAGAGGAATGGACAATGTTATCTTCAACTTGTAGGACATATTGCACACACCTCTTGAACCTTGTACTTGATTTAATTTTATATACATTTAGCTTTAATTCCTGGATCACTGTAGTCCTATACCAACAAAATAACATCTGTGTACCAACTTACATATACACATCTGCAGATGCTAGGATATGAAATGTATCCTTGTACAGACAATTATGATACTAGGAGACAAAAACAAGTAAGATGCCCATGCCAAATAATTGTTGGTCTTTTTTTTAGGTAATCTTAATTTTAAATAAGTAATGATTTATCAGTATTACTATTAATATACTTATAAATGATCTGAGTGATCATATCTTTGTAGATCATTCAACTATGTTATTCTGTAAGAGAGTCTAAAGTAATTTCACACACATCCAAAGATCTGATTAATGACTGTTTCACAATAAGAAAATTCCTTTGTAAATAATAGTCAATTTACATTGTTGTCCCTCATATTTTGTTTTACCTTCCTTAACTTTTACATTAAGGTTAAATTTAATTTTAAATTTTAAATAAAATGAACTCTTTCTTCCTTAGCTTTGTCTTAACACAGGTATATTGAGAATTAAGGCTCCAACATAGAAATTTGGAAAGACCGCGGCTTAGTTTCTTACAGTGGTATATGAAGTAGAAAAGAATCACAAGTCTCAACAGACGGCTTAAAAGATATTTTGGTAGAGAGTTAGATAGTGGTTTTACTGCCCAATTTTATGCTGCAACTTGGCAAAGACGAAGAAAAGCATCCAAGTGTACGTCCCAAGCTGAAGAATGAGTCGTCTGTGTGCCTCTGCATCTTCTCATCTAGCTGGGGTGCAAAGCAGAAGCAGCAGGGTGTGAGCAGCACAGAAGAAACTTAATGTAAAACGCTGCACAAATGGTTATCATCCTTCTGCCACAGCCCTAATTTTTGTCTGTGTTTCTAGTGATTACTGCCAATAACATCCCTGTGTATCATCAGGCCATCATTACGCTGATTCCTCCACAATTCATGAGAATTATGAAGGGACACTTACTGCTGTAAACATTTTGTGGATGAAAACCAAAATGGGCAAAAGAGACTGCATGAAATGTTTTAATAATGTGTCGTTTATTTTTACTCCTGTTTGCCTTTGCTTAATCTTTGCAATTCGGTTTCAGACTTCTGTGGGCTGGAAGAGACTTGGGTTTTTTGTTGTTGTTGTTTTGGGTTTTTTTGTGGGGGTGGGTGGGTGTTGTGTGTGTTCATTCTTTTCTTTATTTCCTAACACATTCAAACTATGTTTGCTGTTTTGAATATTTTTCTCTTCTAATTCTTATATTTAAATAATCATGGAAACCTACAAGGGAGTGATTATCATTCTTTTAAAGGTGAAGGAATTGAGGATTACCAACCTGGCTCAGATGAGATAAGCTACACATCAAAGTGCTTAGCAATGAAATGTCACTGTACTAAAGGTAAAATTCAGTTGTGCTGTTGTCTGAACACTCAGAAACTGGACAAATTTTCCAATCCAGCCTGATATTCCTCTGTAGCAGCAATCTTTACATGCGACATCTTTATAGCTTTATTTCTTCATGCATTTCTTTCTCTCCTCTAAGAAGAGGAGAGAAAAGTTTATGAAAATAAACATTTTGTAGCCAATGTGCTCAAAATCATTCTAATACAACCATTGAAGCACCAGTTTGTTGGCCTTGGACTCCCCTCCCCTCTTATTTTGGGAATTTCTATACTGAAATCTTATTTTCTCATCATATATTCATCAGATCCTTTGCCTCTCTGCCTTTATGTATATTACTTTGGCTTTTTAGTAATTGCTAATGTTTTAGCTTTTGACCCAAGAAGTCTTGAAAGCCGAGACTCGGGGGGTATCTTCCATTTTGAGTCCACACAATATTTTATTATTTGTTAAAATGTTCAAAACAGAGATGCTCTCCTCTATTGGTTGCTGGTTCCATTTGTACATCTAAGTCTACAGCTGGTTATGTTGGTTCATATATGGATATCTTTATGATTATTAAGAGGCATTCTTTCTTCAGAATGTTAGGTGGTAAATTAAGCATTTTCATCACAGAAAACAGATTTTAACATGTGGTTAACATTTTTGCTTTTATTTTTTTGGAAGGGAGAGATGTTTTTGCTCTATAGGCCAGGTTAGCCCCATACTCTTAAGCATCTTGTCCAAATTCTGGAGAGCAGGCATGACAGGTATTTGCCATCACAGCCAGTCTTTGTGTATTTTGAGCTGCTCTTCTACAAAGTCCCTTCTATTATTTTTCCACATCCATCTTTTTTGTTCTAAAGCCTGCTTGTTCAAGAGTCTACTGCTGAACAATTGAAATAGTATATGAAATATATAGAAAGCAGTTCTGAAAATAAATTTCCTTTGAGAAATTTATTTGGTATACATTAGGTGTATATTAGGACACTTACATAATATACATAGACAGAGACATAGGCATAGGCATAGACATAGATATGTATGTGTATGTCTAGTACAACGTATATCAATAGTAGCCAGCATATATGATGGTGTTCCCAAAATTGTAATGAAATTTTCCAATTCCTACCACTAATGACATCACAGCTACAGTGACATAGCAGGAGGGCACTTTAGTCACATGTTTGTGCTGCTTCTGATTTAAACAAACCTACTGCACTGCCGATCATATAAAAGTATACTAAGATTAGACAAATTGTATACATGATAATAGTAATAATGGATTACCTTACTTAAGAATTCAGTGTATTTTTTGTAGTCATGTTAGAGTGTATGCTTTCTAGTAAAATGTTCATAGTTGATAATAGTGCAAATAAGCACCAACCTCAGACATCTCCTGGTGCCTGCTCAAGGTCACAGTAATGTAACTGAGCTTCACTGTCTAGGTATAAATAAGTACTCTGTGAGGTCTACATATCAACAAAACCTCATTGACTCAAATATCAAGGAACCATTCTTTTTATATGGCTGTATATTAAGCCATAATTCAATATGGACCTGAATAATGTGGATCTGGTGAAGTTCATAGAAAACACCCTACTTAAAACACCTGAATGCCTTGAATGATATGTCCTTTCTGATGGAGAACAGAGGCAACCAGAGCAACCCCCAGTTTCAAGCACAGAAGAAACACAAGAAATATGGGAAGTGGAAATTTTCACTCATACAGTAGAAGATATGGGACATTCTTAGATTTAATTTCATGCTTCCAAATTGGCTTTCTAAATAAAAGTTTGACTTAACATGCATGCATATAAATACCCAGATAAATGCCTTCTACAAACCCTAGTTAGAATTTTTCTAGATATTTGTTAAAGCAAATAAACATTTTATGATTTTTTTTTATTGATGTACACTGCTTTAAAAGGAAATCCTGAATTTTTTTCTGGAAAAGTTGAAAAATGTTTCATTACTTATCAATGTCAGGTCTGTGGCTTGTAGTAAGGAGCCTTTCCTAAATGATATCCCCATCCATGCCCTTCTTTGTGGTCATGAACTCTGAACAGGTCACTTTAAAATTCATACTTTATTGATAAGAGATTAAATACCTCATACAGTATGCATGTCTGCATTGATTCGGGCACTAAATTTAGATTCCAGATCAATGTTCAGCTGAAACAGTAGCAAATCTTCTGTATGTTTGCTGAGGCTTGTCTTACAGTAAACATAAGGTTTGTATGAGGGTCAGGATGGATAGCTGGGGAAAAGAATAGATATATGATTTAAATCATAATTTGATGATAACTCAAGCTATAGGGAAAGGATGCTGACTGTATGGTTGGATGAAACAAAACTGTGTAATTATTTTAAAATGGTTATGGTTTGTAAAATGAAGAACCGTGGTCCTTCCTGTTTAATGGAACTATACACTGGCTTCATATTTCAGAGAACATCTGGAAGTATTCTCTCTAAGCCTCTTCCTGGCCTTATTGTCTAAAGCCAGATCCTCCTTCTATGAGAAAAGCGACTTTGAATGTTTTGGGTGTGCCTATGTATGGAAGGATTGGTCCAGAACTACTGACTTTATTGATATGAATGAAGTATGGAAGTACTGTCATCATCAATGGGATCATCTGTTAATAATTTCAGAGGTGAAGATTTCTTAGGATTCCAGGCATAGCACAGGGAAGTAGGTATGCTTCTGAAGGTCGTGCCATACCCCTGAACACTTTTGCTCCTTCTCTCTGCTTTAGAACCACTATTAGATACAAAGCTCTATGCCACTGTATATTATACTCTTCTACTGTGGGGCCGTCTCCTTACAGGCATACAGTGAGAAGGCCAAATTTCCGTGTAATAAGAGCCCTGAAACTGTGATCCCAATAACTACTTTCTTAACTTGTTATTCAGTCACAGTGAGAAACACACACACAGACACACACACACACAGGAGACAGAGAAAGAGAGAGGGGGGGAGAGAGAGAAACTATCATCTATTCAAATGTTCTAGGTTTACATATAGTATTAAAATGCCTCATAAGCACTGGAGAAATCAACTTAGAAATTTTTAATTGTTTCATAAGTTCACCAGGCTTGGTTTCAAACCTTTTGTGGCTGTCTAACAGTCAAGTAATATGCTAATGTTAAAAAATGTCTAATGATATTTACAGATGGCTATCTTTACAATCAAAAACAAACAATCACAAATTGTTGCTGTTAAAATATATATGCAAACATATCATATTATTTGAGCCAAAGTTTTCCTCTATTTTGTAAAATACTGGTTTCCAGATGCCTTAACCTTCATGAAACTTTCAATTTTCATTTTATTAGAATGCAAGGTAAATGCTACAATTTAAATTATACTTGATGTTTATTGACTTAAATTACTGCAAAGGGCAGCTACATTCTCTTTAATCTAGAGTTTTCAAAATGTAAAAAGTCATAAGTTCAGAAAGGTTCATACTCAAAGCTAGTAAAGGTCCAGGAAAGATCAAAAGTTGTAAGGCAAAACAGGAATCTGATAAAATGCATGATTAAAGATTTATAAGTACAAGTTTATGTTTTGTGGAGCTTTAGTCTTATGAAAAATACAACTATGCTTAAATTTTTAAAAGTTAGGAAAATACATTTAAATAACATTAATAATAAGAATCCTTTTTTCTCCTTGCACAGTTTCTAAAAGAAATAAATTATGTTTTCATATAAACAGTAAGATATAGGGACACTAATTTTATATTAGGATAATCTGAGACTATATAAAACATTTTATAATATGAATATTCATTTTAGAGCTAAGATTAAATATTCACAACAGATTCCCACCAACTTCTTTATTAAATCAAATTTTTGGTGATAGTTTCAAAATGTCTATGCAGGACGCTTAAGATATGTACCTAGTTACCATCAGTGATTACTTAGGAACAGAAAAAAACCACTGTAAATAATATTCAAATATAACATAGCTCTGGCTAAATGTTAAGAAATATAAAGAATATTCCATTTCATACATTTAATATGTAATCTATAGGCATATTTATGGAAAAAGAATTGGTTATAATAGAAACATCAATTTAGTGGTAAGAAGCCTTTACACTGGTAGGAGAAATTCTTGCAATTTTTATGAGTTGAAATAGTTCTTTATTCCTTTCCTTACTTTCTTATTTATAAATATTTAATAATTGAGTCTGTGATTTTTATTCTTTTCAGATATAATGTAGTAAAATGATAACTTCTGGCTACCTAATTGAAAAAAAAAAAAAACAAAACAGAGAATATTCAAAACCAGCAACAAGGAAAAGTTGTAATTCATCTTTAAGTGAAACACAAATTTTGCCATACACAAATTTTCCTATTTCCATGAGCAAAATGTGGGCTTTGCTTTAATTCTAATTTGGTTCAGAAAGAAACACACACACACACACACACACACACACACACACACAGTCTAAGACATTGCAATGGTAAAAGCTCAGAAGGTCCATTACATCTGAGTGAGAAAGTCAACCCTATATGGTCACTGGCAGCACGGCCTAGAAGAGATGTCACTTAAGAACTGGTCTTCCCTGTTGCATACAAAATTGAGGATGTTGGATTATGTTTGCCTTTTATTTTGCAAATACTCTTTCTTTGGTTGTTTAGCTTTAATTTTTCCTCTTTTTAAATAAAGCATGCTTCACTTTTATACCTTCACATTTTTAAATAATTATAGAAGTAATATCTAGCTCTAAAACATAAGTTAAAGTCAGCAATAGTAGGATATAAAGCCCATTCAATTGGAAACAAGTACCACCCACACAAAAAAAATCTAATTTTTGTAGTATACAGGAGAAAAGAAAGTAAAATTTAAGGTATTTTCTTCCAATGTACACAAAACAAACTTGAAGACCATGATACAGTACTCATTTGTCTGAGCTAGTACCACAGGTCATCATTCTTAATTTTCAGTAAGGCATAGGCATTCCTGACTTCCTGAAGGACATAAATAGAACCATATACTTTAAGCTATTTAAATTACACTCTTGCTATGCAAGTTTTCTTGCTATGCAAAAATAGATTGGATTTTAGTTGTTTATTTTCACATGACACCTACAGTTATTCCATATTAATAAATCAATCTTCTCAGTGCACCGAATTTAATGTCAGAGACATTATTTCAAGTATCACCTGCTTCTCTAATCATGCACACATTTATATAACTTCTTTGTTGTCATTTATTTTCTGCATATATGATATTTTAAAAGTCTTCATTGTTATACAACACATCTGTATATTAACACTTTGGGGGGCACTTTCCAGCACATCACAAAAATTAGAGTAAGGGGTAATAAATATGGCTTTTAATCAACGCGAGAATATACAAACAGTGCATTTAACCCTTGTGGAATTAATCGAAGCAAAGAGGTGGCGTGTGTAGAGTAATGGGGCCTTTCAATTTCACACTGATAAATTTGGTCAGCAATCAGCGATACGCATTTAAAATGTTACAGGGATATATCTTGAAATGTATAGTGTAAACTCATCTCCAATCACTTACTTACCCAAGACCGTGAGCTCTGCAGAGGCACTAATATTCTCATTCTTATATGTGACAACGCAAGTATAGGTTCCACTGTCATCATCTGTCACATTAGAGATGAGCAAATTGCTTCCACCCAACAATGAATACTTTTTAGACCTGTAAGACAGAGGCCACATGTTATAAGATGGTCTGTTATCTTACCGGAACATCAGGCTCAAATTCCGATGTGCTGCTGCTGAATTTTACAAAGGCTCAAATTATAGAACTGAAGAAGAAACAGCACCTGTGTCATTGAAGCTTTATATTAGCTCACTATTTGAACTAGTATAAATTCAAGGTAAACTCCCACGGGGACATTCTGCATTTTAATTCAGAGATGGAATAGATTAAATATAATAGTTACAGTACTAAAAAGAAATTTCTAAATAATCTAGTATGATTTTGATTCTATTACTTTAAATTTTCGGTCCTCAAAGGCAAAGAAATGATTCTCAAGAGTGAAAGTCAATATCTACTCTGACCTATAACTCAGTCAACATCTAAAAGAATCCATGCATCCATAGATATAAAAATATTTTTACAATCTATAGATAAAAATATCTATGCAGACTTTACAATGAGATGTGATACTTCCAACTGAAGAAAAGTTTTTATTCTTCCTTCACCATTAATGAAATATAATAGACAATGAAAATTGTTTATATATATATATGATATACCGTGGGGTATATCATTTCAGCTGAACCAGGAGAATCTGACATATCTATATAGAGCAAGTAACAAGACTTCCTATATTCTGAGTGACCTCAGAAATGTGATAGTGTATATATATATATATCATATATATATATTAGTGCATATATAATATATACTATTGTTTTCTAAATAATTAAATTGAAGAAAATTTAACTAATAATTTATGATCCATGTATATATTCAGTCATGGAAATTAAATGTATTAAAAGGGTTGTACTAGTCATTCTAATCAATGAACCTATTTTCTTAAGTGAGATCCATTCACTCAACATGTTTACTTTCTACTATGGCCTTGCTTTCAAACTCTCTCTTATTCTTAATCTTGAGATAATTGAGTGTTCGCCATGTTCGCCAGCATTATCTTATATTTATAATAATTGGGATAATAAGAGGCACACTTAGAACTAAAATATCTATTCAGACTTTTCAATGAAATGTGCTACTTTAATCTGAAGAAGGGCTTTATTGGTAATTATTTATTTATTATTACCTTCACTATTAATGAAGTATAACAATCAGTGAATATTGCTTATATTTATGTTATACCATGGGGTGCTTTTATGTATGAAATGCAAATGGGTACATGTAATATGAAATGATTGCCATGTCAAGCTTAATAACATGCATGTGTGCATTATTTTATGAACATATAAATTATATCTTGTCTTTATCATATTTCTGAAAATTACATCATCTGAATGTTCTTACATCTCGATACCAATCGAAATTTTCAGTTTCCCTTCAGAATTGATTCTATGGGTTTTTAATTCTGATCCCAATGGTTAAATATCTTTCATACTCTAATCATGACAAGGATTTTGAGAATAAATCTAATTATTTTAAGAAAATTGGACCTATCAGTTAGTCAGAAGCAATATCATATACTTTTCAAGGGCCCAGGTGGGTAATACCTGAGTTGAATGACCTCCTCGCCTCTTAACCAGGTGAAACTTGGTGGAGGATAGCCAGAAACACAGCACTCCAGGACAGCATCTTTCCCTTCCATGGCTATTACGTTGGATGGTCTCTGCAGAAAATACAGCTGCCTATGCAGGCCTGGGTCTGTGGAAAGAAAACACAGGATCATATAATCTCATTAATTTGTTTCAGCTTTTACTCATAGATTTACATCATTGATATGATATAAAATAATGACTAATAGCTCACAGCTTTGATCCTAGCACCCCAGAGGCACAGGATGGTAGTAGATTTCCGTGAATTTGAAGCCAACCTAGTCTACATTGTGAATCCCAGAGACTGTCTCTTTAAAAACAAATCATATCTGGCTAAGGACTGAAGGAGATGAAGGGGTTTGCAATCCTGTAGGAAGAACAACAATATCAACCAACCAGAGACCCCCAAAGCTTCCAGGGACTAAACCACGAACCAAGGAGTGCACATGGTGGGGGGAACCCATGGTTCCAGCTGGATATGTAGCAGAGAATTGTCTTATCAGGAATCACTAGGACGGGGGGCCCTCAGTCCTGTGGAAGCTTGATAACTGAGGATAGGGGAATTCTAGGGCACTGAGGCAGGAGAGGGTGAGTGGGTAGGTGGGTGTGTGGGGAAGCACCCTCATAGAGGTAAGGGGCCAGATAGGGAGTTTTTGGAGGGGAAACCTGGAAGGGGATAGCATTTAAAATGTAAAAAATAAGATAAAATAAAATAAAAAAGAATTGATATAAAGAAAAAATACTATCTGAGAATGAAATTAGAAAAGTTGACACCTGAAGATAAAATCTCAAAAGGGTTTCTCCACTTTCAGAATGTAAACTATTCCTTGCTACTAAGAAATCAAAGTATAAGTCAAATGGCATAAGGTAGATACTGCAAGGATTTATTTATCATTTATTTATCGGAGAAACAAATAATATTTACAGTAACTTGTCTGAATGTTATCATACAAAACGTTGATAGTTGACCAGGTCTGCAACCATCTCTACTGCACTCTTTTCTATCTTTTTTTTTTAAATCACTGCCATGTATTGATATGTAAATTGAACAAACATATTGGAATAAATCTTTTTACACATGATATGAACAGTATATTAGAATATGTAATTTTGAGGAACCATTTCCTGTTTTCCAAATCATAGTTATGCTTGCTTAAGTTTTCTTCCTTGCTTTCTAGAAACAAACCAGGCGATGGATTAGTTTTCTGTTCATTACCAAATTTTAAAATCTTTCCAAAGTGCCAACTTGTCCTTAAAGCTAAGACCTAGAGTGAATGAAGAATTGAGCCTTCTTCTACCTTATCTCAACATTACTTAATCTGTATGTGTGTTATGTGCTGTCCATAGATAGATGTGCGACCTAGTGATTCAGGATCAGACTCAGTTGATCTTGAGAATTGATCAGACTCAGCTAGTCAGTTCTCACTGACTTTTCATTCCATGGAGGAAGCATAAGTTTTAAACCTAAGAGTCAACACTCAGGAAATAATCTTCAGAGTAAATTGCTCCCTTGTTTTCATTACCTGATTTCCAGGAATAATGCCTGGAGACTTATCAATCAATTCAATAGCCATTATCCTTTTGCCTAATCAATGTCCATCAGAGTTGATTTACTTAAGACATATTACTAAGTTTCTTAATTCCTATTAAAATCCACATCCCCGTAGGAAAGTTTAATCAAGGGTATTTTTACCTTAATGAATTAAATAGTATTAACTTCTCAGTAATGCTGATAACTCAAAAGTTTTCAAAAGCTGCATGCACAGAAATTGATTTGATGGAGGACAGAGGTAAGTGGAGAGTCACAATGTGAGATTGCACACAACCACACCATAGTGCAGCCTGCTGCTGATCTCAGGACTGATATAGAAGAACCTGGAATGCATCTGAGCATGGTCACTGTTCTTAGCCAGATTCAACCCCACATTCATTGATTGCGGAGAAATAGAACAATAAAAAGAAATCTCTAGGCTTAGTAATTTTCATCTTAAATACCCTGTGCATAGAAATTCATATTTCCTCTGTCTTTCCACATTTGTCTCACAGTTTGAACATCAATAATCTTTAAGATGAAAAGATTTAAAGCATTTTTTTTTCTAAAGGTGATAATTGTCCTTAAACCAATGTTGTAGAAAATACCTCAAATCTTTCAGAAATTACATAGTGGCACATTTCATTTTCTTTCAAAAGTGGCCTTTCAAATAAACAAATGTGGTTTGTAAAATAATAGTGCCTAAGTGCAAAGTATTTTCTGAAATGTTCAAATCTCCACAACGTGCATTTGCCCATCAGGGCCCTTGTAAAGGTAGACTATTCAGATACATCCTTTACCATCTCTTTCCAGATCTACCATTCACATATATGCTGGACAAGGCTGCTCTGTCATACCCTGATGAGATCTGTTACATTTTATTTTCTACTTAAAGGAAATTTTACCTGAGGTAATCTAGATGTAAATTATTTACCAACTAAGGAGCAAATATTGCAACACAAATTATTGTACTTTCTTTTACAGAACAATCAACCTCCACACAAAATAGTTCAGTTTTAATACTTTTAAAATACTCAATGCATTAAGAACTTGAACAAATAAAACAGGGGTAATATCTCAGTGGCAGCTTTCAATCTTCTGTCACCATTTTCCCTATCACAAATATCGTATATATTAGTTGTTATACTTTATAAACAAATGTTTACACAGTTATTAAATTATCACCATAGTTTAAATTAGTGTAATTATTTTATATGAGTATATACAAATGCAGGTCATGTATCCATAATCATAGTATGTAGTTGCTTTACTTATTCAACTTTTCTCAATTAGCTCTGCTTCAAATATTAAGGAACAACTAATCATATCATTGCTTATTTCACAATTTTCCTTTGAGAATTAAAATTGTTTGTATTTTCTGTGTTAAGATTTTACCTGAGTAACAGAACAGGTTATAGATTAATTAAATATTATTATTTACATTAGTAATTATTAATCATAGTATGCTACTATTTTAAACTAGATTTTTTTAAAAAACTTATCATTATAGCCTTAACATTTCTCCATTTTGTGGATGGTTCTCAGTGTTGGGTAGTATATAATTGTACCAATATGTCCTGTTTGCTTATTAGTTTATGAGTTCACTGATTGAGGAACAATTTAGTTACAGTCAGTGTTTGATGTTGATGAACATCTACTGCATGCAGACTTTAAAGTGTTATTAATTAGGTTTGCTGTTTGACAATTTCATACATGTACACAATACATACTGAGCACTCAGTTCTCACCCTCTTCCTTTCCCGTAGTACCTTCTCTATTCCCCCTATATTCCTAATATTCTATTTCTCAGGTTTTGTTTGTGATCCACTGAGTTTAATTAGGACTACCCAATTAGATTTGGAGCTCTCCAATGGAGCCTGGTACACAATAATCCCATACCCCTAGAATCTATGAATAGCCATAGCAAGGGCCATGGGCCTCTGAGCCTGCCACTCACATGGCTGCATATTGACAGGACCTGTCTGGCAAGGGATCAGTGCATATAATTGTTACGATCTCAAAGTGACAGTAGTTATATTGAGCCTAGATGATGTCATTTCAATGTACTTTACCCTGGTCTTTGGCATTGAGGTGCTTCCTGCCTCTCCTCTATAAAGTTCCCAACTTTAAACGTAAAAATGTCTACAGATGAGTCCAATTCCTCAGAGAAGAATTGGTAAACTGCGAAGAGAAGAAACTCTGGTTAGCTTTCGGGAAAACTTCCAGACTTCTTCCAAAGTTACTGTACAGTCTTCTTGTTCTCACTAACAATGAAGGTTTTCCTGTCAGGAACTGGCATGATTTTATTCTGTCATTACATTGGGTCTGTGGTAGTTTTATTACAGTTGCTTCAAAAAGCAGTTCAAGATGCAGAAGATCATCACATGCTGTGCTGTCGCTGTACATTTCTTTGGGTGAACTGTTTGTAAAAATCATTTCCTCCTTCTAATTGGCTTGGTGGATGTGTTTCACTGCTGTTTTTAACAGTCTATTCTATCTTTTGGAGATAGAACCTTTTATTAAATGTGAGTTATGAAAATATTCTCCTGAGACATGGGCTTTTGGTTTGTTCATTTAACACTGCCTTTTATTGGAAAATAAAATCTGCATTTTAAAATATCATCAAATTTTACATTACATTTTTCTAATGTGTGACATCTGAAAAGCCATGATCCCATCCAAGCCCATGGGAAGTCCTATGGTATCATCTGGAAATGTTAAGAGTTTTGTATTTTGAATTTAGCCTGATGATGATCCATTTTGAGTTCATCTTGTGGAAGGCATTCCAATTGTCCCAATATCCCTTCATGGGAAGACCTTATTTATTTATTTATTTATTTATTTATTTATTTATTTATTTATTTATACCTTGATTTCTTCCATTGAAAGAATCTGCTCTATGAAATCTATGAGAGCTCTTTTCTGTTTTTTTCAGTACAGCAACCTGTTTTCTATCATTTCTTAATGTGTATCTACTGAAAAGGCACTGAAAAGACTTGAAGTTGGATAGTGTCCATCTTCTGCCTTCTTGCCTTTTTCTCAGTGTAGCCTCTTTCCATATAAACATAAGATTGTGTTTGTTTTTTTTTTCCAGAAAACACCTTGCTGGGATTTGAGCCTTTGTTTCTATATACTTGTAGTTTGACATCATGACACCCATACAACCACCAAAGAGTCTTGTAAACCCATTAGAACAAACAATATATCACTGATTACACTGATCCTGTCCTTCTGGGTGGGCCATTTTGATGTTATCAGAGCCCTTGTGGCTTCACAAGCATTAGAATTTATAATCCCTTATAATTACATTTTTCTTTTATTCTGCTTTTTTTTCCAGTCCAATCTTTATCCCCATCCTGGTCAGCCCCTTTGACTGTTCTTTGTCCCGTGCCTTCTCCCTACTCCTGCTCCCCCCATCTCCAAGAAGATGTCACTCTCCCATCTCCAAGAGGATGTCACTCCCCCATCCCTACCCCACCAGACATTTCCACTCTCTGGGGTCTCAAATCTCTGAAGGGTTAGGTTCATCTTCTCTTACTGAGGCCAGACCAGGTGACTCTGCTGTATATGTGTCATGGACCTCAAATCTGCTGGAGTATGCTGCCTGGTTGGTGGCTCAGTGTTTAAGAGATCTCAGGGATCCGGGTTAGTTGAGACTGCTGGTCTTCCTAGGGAATTGGCCTCCTCCTCTGTTGCTTTCAGCTATTCCCTAATTCAACCTCATGGCTCTCTGGCTTCTGTTCATTGGTTGGATGAAGATATTTGCATCTGACTCTTTCAGCTGTTTGTTTGGTCTCTTAGAGCACAATCATGCTAGGTGCTAACATTTACTATAGGACTACTGTTTTAACTCTCAAATGTATTTATCTGTATTTCATCTATTACATTAAGATTCTATAGGCGTTCCCTCAAATTCTGATAGCCATTTTCTCAAATGGTTTTGCTGGGCAAATCCTGTCCAGCCTAGATATCAGCATAAAGTAATTGAAGCTGCCACTACCTGGAACTGAGTGGCTCTTATTCTGTGCTCAGTACTGATGTGGCCTTGTATTGTGCTTTGATCAGAAGGTTGTATTGTGTTGCTCTGTATAAGCTCTCTGAGTCTAACTGGAAAGTGACAAAAACAATGGAGAGCAATGGAAGCCCAGGTGACTGTCGTAAACCCAATTGTCAGACTGTTAAGAAGACAATCTTTTTTGAAATTAATCATTTTATTTATTTACATTCCAAATGGTGACCCCCCCTCCAGCTCCCTCCTCACAGAGGACTTCACCCCACCTCCCTTCCCCTTCACCTCTGAGAGAGTACCCCTTCCACCAGGCATCCCCCTTCCCTGGCATATAAGCCATCAAACAAAGCCAACAGGCCAGGCAAGGCCCTACAAAACCAGAAGATGTAACAAATTTTTCCTTGTCTCAAGTCCCTACATTTTATTATCTAGTCTCAAATAGAATAGCAAGTAAAATACATGCATAAAAATGAAAGAAAGACAACCCATGTGAACAATTTCAAATACCCACTGGCCATTGTTGTTATTGTTGTTTGACTTGGGTTATTATTTTACACTGTGAGGATGATTGGGCCTTCTGCAGAGATAATACTTAAATTCATATTCTCCCCACCCCCACCATTAAAGCAAAAATTTTTAGAGGAGCATCTGAAAAACCATGCCTACTTATTAAATCTGTAGACCAACGACAATTGCTAAGGTTAACTTTGTGTGATAGAACTGCAGGTGGTTTTTATTTTTACCTTTAAATTTTTCTGTAGTTTCTAAAGGTTTTCAAAATGGCATGTAGTATTTTTAGAGTGAGGAGTTATTTTAACCTCCACTGTTGCAAGGTATATAGAACTTTTACAAAGAGAAACAGAATCATAAAAGTTAATGACTAAAACTCCAGGCAAATATTTAAAAGCAAATGAAAGTTCTTCTAAGCTTTGGAGTTGTTTTATGAAAAATTCTTTCTGGTGTGACCTTGCAGTTCTAGATTATAACTCCAGTTATCTAAACTGACTTTACTAAGAATAGAATGGAATTATTAATTAACGATAAATATTTTGTGTGTGTTCTAGCTACATGAGCAGTGGCTATTCAAGTCCTAGTAAAACATGTGAAATGTTTTCAAGTGAATTAATGAGCCTATCTCCATTACAGTAAAGGGAGGTCATGTGAATATAAGTTTTCAATGTTGTGTTTTATAAATTGGGTGACAGACCATATTACTGTTATTTATTAAACTGTACATATAGTTTATATAGTATTATATATATATATATATATATATATATATATATATATATATATAGCATTTTAAGATAAAATTTGGAGAGTTGTGTGTTACTAAATGACAAATTTGACAATTTTTCTTCATTAAAACTAGTAATTTTTTTCCTGTACCAAATCTTAATATTAACAACTGTGAATAAACCTTCTGTAATATAAAACTCATGAATATATACAAAATTACATGACTTGTGATTCTAATTTGATTGTAACAATCATAGCCTACTTCAACTAAAATCCAGTTTTGTTTTTGCTGTTGAAAAGAAAAATAATGTTGGCTTGTTTTTTGTTTTGCTTTGGTTTTGGTTTTGAGCTGGCCTGCCAGTCCCCAGAGTGGGCATCCTTAGAAACTGAGAGAGTGGTATGTAAACAAGGATTCAGAAAATAGTTATTACAGGGTTGTGCACAGTTTTCCCTGGACTATACAGATGCCTTGGAGTACAGAACTTCACATAGCAACTTAGTGTCTTTGACTATACCTCTTGAGTTCTCTTCCCTTTACACTTCTTTTTAAATGGAAATTTTGGCCTACTTAAGCTTCACCAGTTGTCTGACTTGGAGGGGACTATTCTAAAATCATTAAAAAGAAAATTACATGATAATGTCAACAAAGGATCTAAGTATGCTGGTTATTACTGAGGACTCCAAAGAATTCTTGTAAGGTAACTGAACCTTACAAAATGGGTATTTCAAGAATAATGAGATATTCCAACAAAAATAGAAGGGATAATAGTGGTGATTTCTTACATTTGTAAAAATTTCTTCAATGTGTGGCTTGATTTAAAATAAGCTGTTTGTAGCCAGGCAGTGGTGGCACACGCCTTTAATCCAAGCACTTTGGAGGCAGAGGCAGCAGATTTCTGAATTCGAGGCCAGCCTGGTCTAAAGAGTGAGTTTCAGGACAGCCTGGGTTATTCAGAGAAACCCTGTCTCGAAAAACAAAAACAAACAAAAGAATACGCAAATAAAAAATAAAATAAGCTGGTTTTAAGATGATTTCCTAATTCATATATTTCTCCTAGAAATTTTTGGTTACATTTCATGTAAATAGTCCAGAGGCATGTTTGTGGCCAACCCCACCCCTGAGAACCTCCAACCATATGGTTCTGCCAACAGAACACTCTAATGGTCTTCAAGACTAGACCCAGCCACTCCAGTAGCAAGTGGCCAACCTCCACCCTTCCAGAATGAAAAGCCCAAGGTCGGGACTGCACTGTCAGATACTTTTCCCTTCAGAGCTAACATCTCTTCCCCTGCCCCCCCACCGACACACACACATACACACACACACACACACACCTCATCACCACCTACAGTAGAACTGTAACACTCAAGTTTGGACTCACAGAAGACACATTCCTATTCAGAACTGTAACACTTCCATTGGAGAAGGTTTTCCCCTCAAAGCTCTACCACTTATGGTATTCAAAGGCAAACTTTGAGAGACTTCAAATAATTGTAGAAGTATCCCTTTAACACCATATCAAATCTTAACAACTATTTTCTTGACAGTTGTAATATTGAATCTGACATGGTATCAATAAACATTCTGTACTATCTTACAAAAAAAATTTCATCTGGCCCATCTTCTACTTTGACTGAATCATTTGTGATTTTGTCACATCAGTCGATGGTAATTTGGAATAGTATACTATTTTAGTCAGAATTTCCAACTGTTAATATGTATCATTATAGAAAAATTCATTTGTTACTATCACCATCAAACTCATCGAAATGACTCTTAATGTTGGAAAGCTGTCAAAGTACCAGTCAAATTTGCAAGTTTCTCAAATTTATAATTTTATCTTAGAAGCTTGAATTTAATTTTCTCAAGTGACTCATTCAAGATTTTCACTTTTGATAAAATATCTCACAAGTATCTGTGTCTGAAAAGATATCACCCTCCTGCTGATTGTCTTTTCAAGTTAAGCTAATGTTCATTCCATAAGGTACAAAAAAGTAGCTAGTTCTGTGTGTGTTATTCAAATTATCACTGAAGTGTTTACTGTACAAAGTACAGTGCACTGTGATATCCTTCATGTGCATTTTCTACATTTGACCAACAGAAGATAAAATCAAACTAACATAGAGAATATCAAGGTTAATAAGTTTAATTGTTTATCAAGGCCATTCCAGGACAGTCAGGAAACACTCTTAGAGTTGTCAGACCCCACAGGTTCCCTCAGAGAACCATAGAAATCCTCTGTGGTAGTCTGAATACGCTTGGCCCAGGCTGTGGCACTATCAGGAGCTATGGCCTTGTTGGAGGAAGTGTGTCTCTGTGGGGGTGAGCAATGTTATCCTCCTAACTATATGACAGCCGGTCTTCTCCTAGTTGCCTGTGGAACAAGAGGTAGAATTCTCAGCTCTTCCAGGGCCGTGCCTGCCTGGACACTGCTTTGCATCCTGCTATGATGATAATGGACTGAACCTCTGAGCCTGTAAGCTAGCACTAATTAATTGTTGTCCTTTATAAGAGTTGCTTTGGTCATGGTGTCTCTTCACAGCAGTGAAACCCTAACTAAGACATGAAACAGTCTTTGACAACCTGTAGAGACAGATCAGAAGAGCAATCATCGTTAAGACCCAAGAAGCACATGCCCTATCAACACAAGAACAGCTTTGCATTTATCAAATAGGAGCTAGAGGTATGTGTTTCACTCTCCCTCTTCCTCTACATCCTTTCTGTCCCTTTGCTTCTGTTTTGCTTTTCCTTCTTCTTGGTCTCGTCTTTATTATCCTTATTTTTATCATATAAGTCAGTAAAACACATCTGATCATCATTCAGGAAGGGTCTACTTTGATAGTTAGTCCTAGATCCTCTAGAATGATATACTATGATACGCTGCCTACTATTGATATATGCAGGGGAAAAAAATTCCATCAAGTGTTACTAGAGCCCCTGATACAGAGAGGTAGATGAAAGGTTTACTAGTGCATTTGGAGAAGAGGTAGTTTTGAGTGGCATTTTCTGAGACAAAGGGGACTGTCAAGCATTACAATTGAGTCTGAGGCTTTTAGGAACACTCTTCATGTATAGATTTTCTCCTAAAATATCATACCTTTGTTATTTAAGACCTTTATGGCAAATGCCTAGTTTGACCATATAAGTTATCTAACTGGAGCTGATATTTAGAATAGAAGGTAACTGTCTTGTATTCCTCATACATCATGGGACATGGTGATAGAGGATTCCAGATAAGTGGAAGTGTTCACCTTGTGATGGTAGCCTGTCCTTAACGGGACCATTTCCAGAACCCTTATTTAGGAATTTCACCATTAAAGTTATGTGCTGATTCTGGGAAGTAACTGAGGCATAGAAAAATTAAATTATAGATTTCCTGAATTTGTGTCGGCAAGAAAAAAATGACTAGTTTTTGCAACTTAATATCTGTCACTCTAAAAATAACTAGTAATGGTTTTAATTTTCATATTTTCTGAATGTACAAACGTTTCCCCCATTGTATACTCTTTGGTGTGGTTTATTAATATCAAACCTGAATGGATTATCATGTACATCCCAACTGGAACTGAAGAGAAGAGCAAACTCAGGCACACGACTTACAAGTTCATTTAGCTTGACAGCTTCTCTGTTTGCTTTCCCACCTTCATGTTAGCCTGCCATTCACCTATTATCTATGTAGACATTGTCCTTCTAGTCAGCTTCTGCGGGTCTGCATTTCTCTGACACCATCAGGCATATTCAATGTTATTTTCCATGGAACTCCTCCCAATTCATTGTTTGGATTTTTTTTTTGTAAAACCAACCTAATCTTGATAGATTATAAAAACTAGAAAGTATTTAATAAAAAGAAAAACTTAAAAAAAAATTGCCAGGTGGTGGTGGGACACACTTTAATCCCATTACTTTGGAGTCAGAAGAAGGTGTATCCCTGTGAGTTTGGGTCCAGCCTTTTCTACAAAGTGAGTTCCAGGATAGCCAAGAATACACACACACACACACGCACACACACACACACACACACACACACACACACACCTTGTCTGAAAAAAAATTAAATTTAAAATAAATATAAACTAAACATTTTCATCTGTCTATACACGGGGGGTGGGGGTCTGAACTGAGAGGAAGCAAGCAGAAGCCACTTTCCCAGAGTTATTCTTCACTCTGGGATTCTATCATTTTCTTGCCTTATTTATACTAATTTGGTACTAAAAATGACATCCTCTCTGTAAATATCCCTACATCTGTTCAAATTTCCTCTTATTTTTTCCATGAATACACCCTTACTGCTATTTGTGGTTAGATCTGGAAGAAAGAGAAATCTATTCTTGCCACTACCGTATGGCTGAGTCTCTCCTGCCTCTCAGGGAAATTTTGGTTCAATAACTACTGAAGCAGGTCTGAAGAAAGTGACCTTTCTTTTACATAATGGTTTAATTTTTTAAAAACTGACTTAAAATTACAAATGTTGTCATTACGATGTGCCAAAGTTAATTTAAAATATCAAAAAATCTTCATAATATACATGTATACATATATGTACATACACACACACACACACACGCAGTTTTTATTTCAACACTTGCTTTTAATAGGTTTAGTTTCAACTAAAACTATTCGAGTTCTTTGCTATTTATACTATGTTAAGGTGGTGAAGGCAAAACGGTTATTCTTTAAAACAGAATATGCTTTTATTTTTCCTAGGAATTAATTAGTATTAAACAATGTAGAAAGGGCAAGTAGTCTGGTGGTTTCAGTTTTCGTTTCTGACACTTGCACTAATAAATCACAATTTTTTTTCTATAGACCCTTATGTCTGCATTAGAAAAGACTGCCTGCTACTACCTCATTGAAGTTGAGCATGTGTTTGACTCATTACACAGGAGTCCTTCTGTTCAAGAAATACCCATTCCTCCATTTGGAAGCCTATCAAAAGAAGGTTATTTTTCTTTTTACCTTTTGGGATATAGTAACTTTTCATAGAATGGAAGCTAAAAGACTATAAAATATCACTAACATATTCACTATCAATGGAAAAGAAGAAACAGCAATGCTTTCGATGATGGGGTGACTATTGTGTGACCTGAGAGTGATGGGCAGACATATTGTGATAGATCCCCACCTAGTATTTTCATTTTCAAATAGGAATCATGGACATCTTACCCTAGTTGCAATAAATGACAGACTCAAGGTCAGAGAATGCTCATTTACCTGTAGTAATTAAGTTCATACTACTAGCATGCTAAATATTGTTGCAATTGATATGAGTTTAATATATTTTTAGATGTATTTACACATTGCATATTTTCCATGCATGTGTGTATGTGTACAACACATAGTGCTACCACAATGTGCACTGGATACCCTAGAACTGGAATTATAGACACTTGGGAGCCAAACTGTAGGTTCTGTGACATGAACTTAACCCTTTGTGTGAGCAACAAGTGCTGTTTACCTTAGAGAACACTTCTTCAGCCCCCAAAAGGATTTTGATCAACCCAACTACAATAGCAGATTTCTCAGTTGTCCATTAAGTTGTGACCTTATCTCCCGTATCTAATTTTAATATAACATGAATGCCCAGTCATTTCTGAGCCCTTGAGCCCAGTTTCCCATCGATAGTAGCTCCTACATGATAAAAGGCCACATACTTTCTTGGCAAACTCCACACAAGGAAAGTCATTCTGTCATTTATCTTGGGAACTTTGTAGTAATATAAACTATAAAAAGGGGTTTTTGCTCATCTACACATAGAAAACATTCCTCATATTCTGACCCTTTCATCAATAGTTATTGCACTACTACAATTGCCATGAATGTTCCAAAAACTGGAGTTTGATGGGAAACTGGAGCTCTTAAATCTTTGAAAGCAGGGTTGGGGCTGAACATGGAATGAAATGATAGCTGCCATCCTTGGTAGTGAAGACATTTGCAAAATCAGATCACATCCTACATCTCCTCTGTATAGAAATGAGCAAAAAAAATTAGTGTTGTGAGGTTTGCTAATGGGCTTTGAAGAACAAATACTAGCAATCATATTTTTGTCCTTATTCTCATTTAAACCAATGTGGTTTATTTAGTACAGCAGAATATGGAGAAGCATCGGGTGGAAATCATAGTGTAATGAGATACTGATGGGAGAGTGCTTTCATGTATCTGTGGTTGGTATATAAAATGAAACAAGAAGACTAGACAAATTACAGATATTTAACTACCAGGTTGCTTGTATATCCATAATCAAAACAAGGTAAATAATCAGGAAAATAATCTTTGCATGAGAATCAAATTATTTAGTATTGAGGAAGCTTCTAAAATGCAAGAATAATTACAGTATCTGCTGAGGATTACAAAATGTATTTGGCCTGTCAAATTTAATCTTTACAATCATTCTACAAAATATATCCTCTCTCTCTCTTTGTTCCACAAGAGAATGCTTTAAATTAAGTAATTTGTTCTAAATCGTCCAAGTAGGGTGAGAGAAACCAAGATTCGTGCCTAGTGTGATGTTAAGATCCATGACCTTTATCATTTTTCATAATAATATATTGGGATACTAACTCAGTCTGAGCCAAACCTAGGAAATTGTATTGTGATGGGCCATGTTCAGATCCTTTCGTGCAGTCCAGATAAATTATGGTTTGTAGAAAATCTGTACCACATGGAACTTAATATAATTCACTAACATAATTCATTCTTTCCTAAAAATATTTACAGAAGGAACACAGGCAATAATTTCATTCATTTTTAAATCTACAAAAGGCCGCATGTCCTGTTTAGAGCCTGAGGTCAGAAACAGTATATTCAAAAGTATCCTTTACAAAAAACTTCAATGGAATGGAAAACCCTTTACTTCAGGTAGCATGGAGTATAAGAGAAAAGTATTTAGGGATAGATGACTCGTATTTGTAATTTGCTTCTGTGTTCCTGTTTTTTTCTGATCTATACTTATGTCAGAATATACAATCCTAAGCAGCACTTGCAAATATTCCCAACCACCCACAAATGTACTCAATTTAAATGCCTAACCGTGAGATTAAAGACTCTCAATATGCTGAGTTCAACTCTATATTCCATATTAAACATCCTCTGGAATCACATTTCACAAAGTATTTCTCTGATGATACAGATGGACTTCAAGACTGTGCTAATCCCCACTGAGGCTTGTTTAGTTATCGGTGGTTACTTGCAGCTCTTTATATTCACATTTATGTCTTAGTCTTAGTTAAACACTCATTAATTAACAACCTAGCTTGATGGTTAATTCAAAATTTAGATTTAATACATTGTTCACCATCCCTTGCAAACCATTACTCTGAATATATTATAAGAAAATGTGTTCATGTTCTTTGATACATCCTTATGCTTTTCTGTTTTGGTTGTGTTTTATAAATATTTGCTCTTTGGGACACTTCTTGCTGGTCAAAGGAAAAATACAACAAGAAGAACTCTCAATCCTGAACATCTATGCTCCAAATGCAAGGGCACCCTCTTTCGTAAAAGAAACTTTATTAAAGCTCAAAGCACACATTGCACCTAACACAATAATTGTGGGTGACTTCAACACTGCACTTTCCTCAATGGACCGATCAGGAAAACAGAAACTAAACAAGGACACAATGAAACTAATTGAAGCTTTAGACCAATTAGATTTAACAGATATATATAGAACATTTTATCCTAAAGCAAAAGAATATACCTTTTTCTCAGCACCTCATGGTACCTTCTCCAAAATCGACCATATAATCGGTCACAAGACAGACCTCAACAAATATAAGAAGATCGAACTAATCCCATGCCTCCTATCAGATCACTATGGAGTAAAAGTGGTCTTCAATAGCAACAAAAACAACAGAAAACCCACATACACGTGGAAATTGAACAATATTCTACTCAATGATACCTTGGTCAAGGAAGAAATAAAGAAAGAAATTAAAGACTTTTTAGAACACAATGAAAATGAAGACACAACATACCCAAATCTATGGGACACAATGAAAGCAGTGCTAAGAGGAAAACTCATAGCCCTGAGTGCCTCCAAAAAGAAAATGGAGAGAGCATACACTACCAACTTAATGACACACCTGAAAGCCCTGGAACAAAAAGAAGCTATTTCACCCAGGAGGAGTAGAAGGCAGGAAATCATCAAACTCAGGGCTGAAATCAATCAAGTAGAAACAAAGAGAACCATACAAAGAATCAACAAAACCAGGAGCTGGTTCTTTGAGAAAATCAACAAGATAAACCCTTAGCCAGACTGACCAAAGGGCACAGAGAATGTATCCAAATTAACAAACTTAGAACTGAAAAGGGAGATATAACAACAGAAACTGAGGAAATCCAAAAAAAATCATCAGATCCTACTACAAGAGCCTGTACTCAACACAACTGGAGAATCTGGAGGAAATGGACAATTTCCTTGACAGATACCAAATACCAAAATTAAATCAGGACCAAATAGATCATCTAAACAGTCCCATAATGCCTAAAGAAATTGAAGGAGTCATAGAGAGTCTTCCAACCAAAAAAAGCACAGGACCAGATGGCTTCAGTGCAGAATTCTATCAGACCTTCAAAGAAGAGTTAACACCAATACTCTTCAAATTATTCCACAAAATAGAAACAGAAGGAACACTACCCAATTCCTTCTATGAAGCCACAATTACGCTGATACCAAAACCACACAAAGATCCAACAAAGAAAGAGAACTTCAGACCAATTTCCCTTATGAACATCGATGCAAAAATACTCAATAAAATTCTTGCCAACCGAATCCAAGAACACATCAAAACGATCATCCACCATGATTAAGTAGGCTTTATCCCGGGAATGCAGGGTTGGTTCAATATACGGAAATCCATCAATGCAATCCACTACATAAACAAACTCAAAGAAAAAAACCACATGGTCATTTCATTGGATGCTGAAAAAGCATTTGACAAAATTCAGCATCCTTTCATGCTTAAAGTCTTGGAAAGAACAGGAATTCAAGGCCCATACCTAAACATAGTAAAAGCAATATACAGCAAACCGGTAGCCAGCATCAAACTAAATGGAGAGAAACTTGAAGCAATCCCACTAAAATCAGGGACTAGACAGGGCTTCCCCCTTTCTCCTTATCTTTTCAATATTGTACTTGAGGTACTAGCTCGGGCAATTCGACAACGTAAGGAGGTCAAAGGGATACAAATTGGAAAGGAAGAAGTCAAACTATCATTATTTGCAGATGACATGGTAGTCTACCTAAGTGACCCAAAAAACTCCACTAGAGAACTCCTACAGCTGATAAACAACTTCAGCAAAGTGGCAGGTTATAAAATCAACTCAAGCAAATCAGTGGCCTTCCTATACTCAAAGGATAAGCAAGCTGAGAAAGAAATTAGGGAAATGACCCCCTTCACAATAGCCACAAACAGAATAAAGTATCTTGGTGTGACTCTTATCAAACATGTAAAAGATCTGTATGACAAGAACTTCAAGACTCTGAAGAAGGAAATGGAAGAAGACCTCAAAAAATGCGAAAACCTCCCATGCTCATGGATCGTTAGAATCAATATAGTTAAAATGGCCATTTTGCCAAAAGTAATCTACAGATTCAATGCAATACCCATCAAAATCCCAACTCAATTCTTCACAGAGTTTGAAAGAGCAATTATCAAATTCATCTGGAACAACAAAAAACCCAGGATAGCTAAAACTATTCTCAGCAACAAATGAAAGTCTGGCGGAATCAGTATCCCTGACCTCAAGCAATACTACAGAGCAATAGTGTTAAAAACTGCGTGGTATTGGTACAGTGACAGGCAGGAGGATCAATGGAACAGGATTGAAGATCCAGAAATGAGCCCACACACCTATGGCTACTTGATCCTCAACAAAGAGGCTGAAAACATCCAATGGAAAAAAGATAGCCTTTTCAACAAATGGTGCTGGTTCAACTGGAGGTCAGCATGCAGAAGAATGCGAATTGATCCATCCTTGTCTCCTTGTACTAAGCTCAAATCCAAATGGATCAAGGACCTCCACATAAAGCCAGACACTCTGAAGCTAATAGAAAAGAAACTGGGGAAGACCCTTGAGGACATCGGTACAGGGAGAAAGTTTCTGAACAGAACACCAATAGCATGTACTCTAAGAGCAAGAATTGACAAATGGGACCTTATAAAATTACACAGTTTCTGTAAGGCAAAGGACACCATCAAGAGGACAAATCGGCAACCAACAAATTGGGAAAAGATCTTCACCAATCCTACATCAGATAGAGGGCTAATATCCAATATATATAAAGAACTCAAGAAGTTAGACTCCAGAAAACCAAACAACCCTATTAAAAAATGGGGTACAGAGTTAAACAAAGAATTCTCACCTGAAGAACTTCGGATGGCAGAGAAGCATCTTAAAAAATGCTCAACTCCATTAGTAATTAGGGAAATGCAAATCAAAACAACCCTGAGATTTCACCTTACACCAGTCAGAATGGCTAAGATTAAAAATTCATGACATAGCAGGTGTTGGAGAGGGTGTGGAGAAAGAGGAACACTCCTCCACTGCTGGTGGGGTTGCAAATTGGTACAACCACTCTGGAAATCAGTCTGGCGGTTCCCCTGAAAACTGGGCACCTCACTTCCAGAAGATCCTGCTATACCACTCCTGGGCATATACCCAGAGGATTCCCCACCATGTAATAAGGATACATGCTCTACTATGTTCATAGCAGCCCTATTTATAATTGCCAGATGCTGGAAAGAACCCAGGTATCCCTCAACAGAAGAGTGGATGCAAAAAATGTGGTACATCTACACAATGGAGTACTATTCAGCCATTAGAAACAATGAATTCATGAAATTCTTAGGCAAATGGATGGAGCTGGAGAACATCATACTAATTGGGGTAACCCAGACCCAAAAGCTGAATCATGGTATACACTCACTAATAAGTGGATATTAACCTAGAAACCTGGAATACCCAAAACATAATCTACACATCAAATGAGGTAGAAGAAGAAAGGAAGAGTGGCCCCTTGTTCTGGAAAGACTCAGTGAAGCAGTATTCAGCAAAACCAGAACGGGAAGTGGGAAGGGTGGGTCGGAGGACAGGGGGAGAGAAGGGGGCTTAAGGGACTTTCTGGGAGTGGGGGGGCTAGGAAAGGGGAAATCATTTGAAATGTAAATAAAAAATATATTGAATAAAAAAAAAGAAAAAAAAATACTTGCTCTTTGGTTTGGGTGTTTTGTTTGTCTGTCCAAACCATGTTTGTCCAACACCATAAACTCACATCATGTCTATTAAGCATTAAGCCCTGCTACAGCGGGAAACCCCAGTCATATCTAACTTTAAGCTCTTGTTAAAGCTACTCAGATCTTTAACAGCTACCACCCTGATCAATCAGCAGTGGCAGAATCTAAAGATTCAGATGATTACCTACTTGTTTTGTTTGTGTGTGATAAAAGTCTTACTGTTCATCTCTGGCTACGCAGCTTCTCACTCTGTTGTCCAAACTGGCTCAAGGTTACCATCCTATTGTGTCACTTTACCAACTTCTGAGATTTAGACTTGCAACACCATAACAAGTTAATACAGTGTATACACACACACACACACACACACACACACACACACACACACACACATACCACATCACATTAGTTGTTTCAGGGAGATAATACAATTGAACATTTTCATAAATTATACAACAGTGTAAATATAAATACTATACATACTTGAAACCAAAATGTTTATGTGTGTTGTGAGAGTCACATTATTTCAGCGTGTCTGAAACCACACCTGGGAATTCTTTCTATAAAAGCCTACAATCAGTTTTTTTAATAAAAGGGTAATTTGTTCAAATATGGTGTTGAATATAATATTGTATTCTTAATGATATTGTGAAATTATCTGTTCTATGCTCACAAATAAGATAAAAAATAAAAAAACTGCCAATACTATATTTGAAATAAAATCATAACAAAAACATAGAATATATTTTCAACAAACCACAGAAAGTTAATACCTCTGGGTCTACTGAGGACATAGCATCATTTGACTATAGTTAAATAAATAAACAGTAGATTGAATTATCAACTGACTAATTCAATTAGATGATTAAGAAAACTGATACAAGAATTCCAGTGCCTGGACCAGTTCTTTTTGTCAACCTACTGCTCAAAGCAGATTTATAAATCAGTAATCCACTCTGTGGCTTGGCATTCATATGTGATGAACCACAAATAAAGTTAATTTTATAACCACAATTGCTGGCTGCTTCAATTTATCATATACTCCCCATTACATATGGTATTTTGAAACATCACAACCTACACTGCTTCAGTTGATACTTAAAAAAAAAAGTGTATTAAAGCTATTCACTGCTAATTTACTCTATCAAAACCATATGATTACTCATATGGAAAAACTCAATTTGTCTTAAATCATTAATCAACAACTTAAATTAGGTATCAATTTTTCTTACTTTTGAAAGAAATAATTATTTTTACGTGGAAATGACAAAATACCATGGAAAACCTCTCTTGAAATACGTCATTGATGTTATCTGTAGCAACCATCTTCTCTCATTCCCCTGTATCTGCTCACATCCTACTTTCTAGCTTCCATCTGAGCCCCGATGGCACCTCGTCCCTCTTAAGATACAACTACAACACCTGCCCTTAACAATATTGAAACCATTTCCATTTTTTAATCCATCCTGATGATGCCATGGGAGCAGGTCCTGGTCAAGTTCTCTGCAAGACTATCATGGTGATTGCTACCTGTCTCTCTTCCCAGTTTAACTTCCTCTCTTCTGGTCTGCTGCCTCCCACCACCACTTCTGTTTTCTAATCCCCTCTAGCAGAATCTGAAACTTCTTCAATCTTGGGCTCCTCTTGCTCCTTCTATATAGTTCTCATAGCTAAACACTACTTGATCATCACAACAAGCAAACGATGTTTGTCTCATACACAGTGAGGGAACGTTCTGACCTGTGTTGTTCACAGTGTGATCTATTTGCTTTATGGATTTCCTTTCCAGGATTTTATCAACTATCTTTTCTTTTGTAACCGAAGGCTGCAATGTAGGAGTTGCTCAAAATGGTGTGGGATGCAGTAATAATGAAGTGAAACTCGTCACTATTACTTACTTATTAAAATGAGAATTTAACAGAGCCTAGTTATCTATAGGATATATTTATAACTTGGAATCTGTTCCATGAGTTGGTAAAAGTTAAAGTTATTTAGAATTACATAAAGTCCTGTAAACAGGGCTTTATCTAAAATTGACAATGGTTGGGGTGTGATAGAGGTTTCTAACCTGATAATTGGAACACTGAGGCAAGAACATCCCAAATTTAAGGACTTTCTGGGCTACAGGGTGAGTAAAAGGCTATCCTAGGAAACTTAATGAGACCCTTGCTCAAATTATAAAAAGAAAGAAGGGGCAGGGAGTCCAATCAATGATGTAACCATCACTCCGGAAGTTAGAAGTCCTAGGTTTACTCCCAAGTATTGCAAAGACAATAAGCAAACAAGCAAGCAAACAAACAAATCTAAATACTTTAGCAAAAAATGCTAATAAATATGCTGGTGGAGTTTCAAATTTTCACTTTAGCACTAATGCAGTATATAACTTAACCAGCATAGGACCTTAGGCATTACAGAAACGTATTTTTAATGATTAATGATTCCAAGACTGTTTCTATTTTTTGTTTGTTTGTTTTGTTTTGAGACATCTTATTCTGTATCCCAAGCTGACCTGGAATTCATTACATAGGCTAGTTAGTCAAGTCTCAAATATGTGAACATATTTCTGCCTCGGTTTACAGAATGTATACACTACATGCACAGGCTACCTCAGCATGCAGCTGCAGTTTTTATGCTACTAATTCATGCCAATCACATTATGGTTTCCAATTCCTGGTTGTATCATTTTTAATTAAATTAGAGTTAGAATAGAAATGTATACTATGTATATGAAACAATTAGTGCTTCATGCTGCTGCTTCTGGAAGGTGGAAACTCATTCAGGAAAAATAACAAGATGTTAAAAATCAGAGAAGCACAATTAGCAACTCAGTGCTAAGGATGACGATTTATTCATTCTCTTGTATAATCTTATAACTTTTGTAGATTTTTGTGTTTTACTTCTAAAGAAACAGGAAAACTTGGGAAAAATGGATCAAAAAGAACTTCTCTTACACAGACATTTACAGTACATGCAGAGACTCAGTCAAGTATGATCTCGTGTGTGTGTGTGTGTGTGTGTGTGTGTGTGTGTGTGTGTTAGTTCTTATAACATTTAGGAAGTTTATGATTGAATATTTGAATTAACAAGAATTTAAGTAAAACATCTTACATTATTTCAGTTTTCCCTTGAGAATATCTTTTGTATTTATTGAAAATAAATCTTCTATCATATGTCCCTGACCACAGTTGTTCCTCTCTTCACTCCCTCCAACCCTCCCTTCCCCTTTCCTCTCATCCAAATCTATGCCCCCTTCACTTCCTCATCAGAAAAGAGCAATCCTCCAAGAGACAATAGCCAAACATGGCAAAACAAGATACAATCAGACAAGGCAAATCTCTCCTAATGAAAGGCTACACTAGCAACCCAACTGGAGGAAAAGAGTCTTAAGTGATAGGCTGCCAGTGAGAGGACTTCCACAAAAAAACACCAAGCTAAAGCCATATCTTACATGCTTATAATACAAAATGATCATATTTATCCCTCTCCTTCCAAATCTTTCTATATCACCTCAACACTTGGCCTTACTTCACTTTAATTTTCATTCTAATTAGAAATATATTCATCTCTCCAAAGTACACTGATGTCTTCTTATTTGCATCAGATTAATAATGTGACTTTAAATAAATCTCCACACCTTTCAATTATAATACAGTCTACATGGTGAACAAATAAACACCATTACTAATTTAATGTTTATTTGGCATTTTCTATTTAAAATTTCATAATTGATTAATTCACTGTGATTCCTTAATGTTACTGGAAATAGGCTCCTCTGACATATTGAGATAATTGAGCATATTCTTGTCAAATACTTTAAATGTGACTTGTTTTGACTCACTATCTGATGATTCAGTAAATACATTATTTATTGCAGAGAAATATGAATATTTGATTTGGGGGTATGAAATTGGTTCCTATGTAAATGCGAGCATGTGTTACTAATAAATGCTCCATTATTGTTGCAAGGGAGATGAAAGGTAGAAGTGTACAATACGTGTACACGGAAGTCAGTATCTATGTTACTGATGGAGCATAGAAGATAAAGGGAAATGAGAAGTGTTTTAAACTTGCCTTCTTCATCACACTGAATAAGCATCACCTGAATTGCTAGTTTTCATTTTAGAAAGATTTATACAGTCTATATGTGAAATATTTATGATAACTACAAACAACTCAGAGTATAGGACAGACACCAACATCTACCATTTGAAGAGCAGTTTATTCAAATGCCTCATGTTTGTCTGTGATTCATGAAAGTATGTATAGGACTGCTTGACAAAGGAGAGCCACTGTGAATGTCGATACTCGAGACATCTGTGATAGTATCAGTCCCTGGAAGACACAGTGGTGTAGATGCAGCTAATCACACTCTGGCTACTTAGGAGAACGTAATGAGGTGGTCAGAGTCATAGCAATTTACCTGAGAAGAAAGGACGAGAGATGGAAACGAACAAAATTCTGTATCATTGCATTAATTCATTGTGTCATATTTACTTGTATGTTTGTATTAACACAGAACTCTTAAAGTCCAGGCTCTGTGTCAGTTCTGATCAATGTTAGTTTCATGCACAGTACAGTGCATTTAAGCAACTATTGTGACAATGTTTGAATAGATATTTGTTACGTATCAATCTAAGAATGATATTCAACCTCAAAAATCCTTTCATTTTTATAAATAGGAATGAAACCTGTTTTTTTAGACTGTTGTCAGAAGAAAAATGAAATAACATGAGAATTGCTTATAAATGGGTTTTTGGCATAATATGAAATAGACATATATAAATAAAAGAATAAATGAGAAAATGAATGACACTAAGTGTATTTACATTTTCAAAACAATTTAGTAATATACAGAAACTTAAGAACAGCTGTTATTACCTCGTATACTATAATAGCAAAAAAAAATCAATAAAACAAACAAACAAAAGACCCAGTAAGCAAAACAGAGTGTTTAATCCTTAGAAAATATCTGTCCATGGAAAATTATGTTGTATTGTGGAGAATACAGTAAGTGCTGAAATACCTGATAAAATTCTAACTTCTGCTTCATTTCCTGTTCTTGTGCTGCCTGGATTCCGAGCTGAGCATCTGTAGACTCCACTGTCTCCAGGTTGAAGTCGGCTGATCTGCAATGCTCCAGAGGGCAAGACGACCACACGTGAGTCTCCTGGGATTGGATTGAGGTCTTGTTGATTTTTCTGCCAGTGTATTGTTGGCATGGGCTCCCCAATGACTTCACACTTAAGTAACACTGTATCTCCCATGAAGGCAGTGATTGATTCTGTCTGGGAAAGGAACCTCAGTGGTCCTAAAAGAAAGACAATGAAAAGAGGATGAGTCTTTTAAATAAAGCACAATAATTGCTGATATCTGCTGTTCTTTGTGAGACACTGTATTCCAGAAGGTATACGCTCACACTGCATTTAGTCTTCTAACTTTACTGTATATTGTTACATATGAAGTAGGTCAAGTAAATTATTTGTTTAGATAGAAAGGTAATATTGGCAATGGTCTCTAGAAGCTTCTTGTATGGTAACTCTGGGATATCACAAACTTCATGGAAAATAACAAAAGGGATAAGTTTATTCTAATTTTAACAAGTGAGAAAATTGTGCTTTGAAAATAAAAGTTTGATGTGCAGGTTAATGGTGGTCTTGTGTGTTAGTGCTCCAAATGTGTCCTTGCTGTTATAAATTTGAATGCTATCCTGTCCCAGTTACCTAACACTGGACTAACGTCTACAGAGTTATGGAGACCCATGAAGAACTGATTATGTAGGATAAGTTGAGAAAGTTTCGAGAATTAAAAGATACATTCACTTCCAATGATATGAACAGACAACAAAATGAAATGTATCCCAGGTACACATGTTATTTATAATAGCCGGAAGCTGGAAAGAACCTAGATGTCTCTCAACAGAGGAATGGATACATTTACATGATGGAATACTACTCAGTTATTAAAAACAATGAATTCATGAAATTCTTAAGCAAATGGATAGAACTAGAAAATATCATCCTGAGTGAGGTAACCCAATCACAGAAGAACACACATGGTATGCACTTGCTGATAAGTGGATATTAGCCCAGAAACTTAGAATACCAAAGACACAATTCATGGATCAAGTGAAGCTCAAGAAGAAGGAAGAAGAAAATATACTCTGGTCCTTCTAAGAAGGGGGAACAAAATACCCACAGGAGGAGATACAGAGACAAAGTGTGGAGCAGAGACTGAGAGAAAGACCATCCAGAGACTGCCCCTCCTAGGGATCCACCCCACATACAGTTATAAAACCCAGACACTATTGTGGATGCCAATGAATACTTGCTGACAGGAGCCTGATATAGCTGTCTCCTGAGAGGCTTTGCCAGTGCCTGACAAATACAGAGGAGGATATTCTCAGCCAACCATTTAACTGAGCACAGGGTCCCCAATGGAGGAGCTAGAGAAAGGACCCAAGGAGCTGAAGGGGTTTGAAGCACCACAGGAGGAACAACAATTTGAACCACTCAATACCCCCAGAGCTCCCAGGGACTAGATCACCAACCAAAGAGTACACACGGAGGGACCCATGGCTCCAGATGCATATGCAGCAGAGTATGGCCTTGTTGGACATCAAAGGGAGGAAAGGCCCTTGGTCCTGAGAAGGCTAGATGGCCTGGTATAGGGGAATGCCAGGACAGGGAAGCAGGAGTGGGTGGATTGGTGAGCAAGGGAAGGAGGGATGGGTTAGGGGATTTGTTTTGGGGGGAGAACCAAGAAAGGGGACAACATTTGAAATGTAAATAAAGAATATATCTAAAAAATTAAAATAACTACCTATCTGCTTCATAAATTTGAAACTCTGGAATTTGGATCTACAGAGCCATCTAGACCAATACTACAGAGGTATCACAGGAGGGCACCAGCCACTTGAAAAAACACACTCTTCCAATCAAAGTAACTCATCCATAACTATGTTAGACCTTTCCAGAGTGGTTGGGAAAACAAAAGGAATCCATTAAAATTGTCTTAGCTTCGCGGCTCAAAACCTTTCTAGGCTCTTTGTACAGTTTTGTAGGAAGTTTAAAGAAAAAGGGTACAATATATAATCTGCCTCCTAATTAACTAAAGTGTGGATTTAAAGGATGAAACCAAAGAGTAGTTGCTATAGTATAAAGAAACTATATTGTGGAGGTTCATGATTCTATGTTTTATGTCAGGAAGCAAGTTTCTGATTTACTTAACATTCTTTCTTGTTTTCATTGTTAGAACTTATGCTTAAGGAAAAAGTTATGAATAATTATATAATAATATATTAAATATATAAAATAAAAATATAATTCATTAATGTATACTAGAATTTAATATATGAGGTAAATTAAAAAATATATGGGTACTTTTACATGTGCACAAGCATGGTAATGCATTAGGTATAGACACTGTACAAATTCAAAACCATTGCGCTCTATTTGATTATCAGTGATATTAAAGTTTTGCTAGATTATTAAATATTTGCTATTTATACTTTGATATTTTTAATATGATATAAATATATTTGATATGTAAATATTTGATAGGATATTAAAATAGAACTAGAGAAGAGAATATAGACAAGTAATTAAAATTGAAAATCAACAATAGTTTTCCTTTCTCAACCTCATCTGGCTGGCATATTAGCATAATGAGACACTGGAATTGGCTTCTACAAACTATTTTACAGCATTGTCCTCTGAACTGAAAGACAAACACTATGAGAAATGTAAAGGGCTTGGGAACTGACATAAGTGCCTTGGCTCAGAGTCTGTCACCCAGACAACCCATGCTCTCATAAGCACTCTCAACAAACTCACTGATCCACCACTGTTGTCACCTGCTTAGTCGATGCTGGTGTTGGGTAAATTGTAATTCATCACTTCTCCCAAGGCAAAATCATCATAAACACATAATTATTTTATAGTCACCACCACACTGATGTCAGATTTTACGAGAAACAGCAAAGAACATGTTTGTTTCAATGCCTTGTACCATGGGTTCTAGAGTTTTAAAGTTAAGACTGTAGCATAGAAAATGTTCAAATAATAGATTATTATGAGGATGGAAAATTATAAAATGACTTTTATCTTTTACTTCTGCTGCTACAAAGAAAACTATGCAACAAACAAGTACGTTTATAGGCTTTTGTGTGACTTGAATTACTGCTTCTAATATGAAGCAAAAGGTCTGCATGCATCTTCTGGTTGTGAAAGAAGTTATATGATATCAATTATGTAGTATATTTTATTTATTAAATTTCCTGAAACTCATAAAAATGAAGTACTGGATTTTTTTTTAGAAATCAATAGATTCAGCCATATAAAGTAAATATTTTTGTGCTTCCTAGGATATGAGATTCACTTTGATCTTTGTGAAGATTAGTTTCCTGGTATGCAAAAGTCTGTTCACACTGAAGAGATTACTTGTGGGCCACTGTTTGCTACCTTTATTCTTTACTCATTCATGTCTATACCTGGTATCAGAAACTATTCTAAATCAGGGAGTTTATGTTTCAGCTGTTGAACATGGCTGTGTTTAAGATTTGGGGTATTATTTTGTTGTTCAAATGCTGTAAAAGAGGTTTGGTTTTTTGTTTGTTTTGTTTTTTTAATTACATACCCAGGAATCTAGCATAATCCACATAATTTTCCACAACTATTAACAAAACAATTTTCAACTCCCTTGAACTCATCTAAGGCCTTAAACTTAGTCTTCCCTTGTTCTGTTTTTCTTGGTTTTGTTTTTGATTTTTGGAAACAGGATTTCCCTGTATACCCCTGGCTTCCTTGGAACTTGCTCTCTAGACCAGGCTAGCCTCCACCTCAGATATCTTCCAGCCTCTGCCTCCCAAGTACGGGGATGAAACTAGAATGCCACCCCCTCCAGGTGGCTTCTTGTCTTGATGACATTTCCTTAGCAGTTTCTCTAGAATGAGAGATTTTTCCCCCTAACTCTATCTGTAAACATTCTAATAGCATCAAATATAATAGCCTATACTTTCCCTAGTCATTCTGAGAATCGTCTGTCTGCCTGAAATTCTTTATATCACTCATAATTTACAGACATTTTGACAGAGCTCATTGTATAAATAAAAACTGAAAAGTGTTCTCATGTTCCTGTGATGTTATCTGTAGTTATTTTCTCCACAGGGTATATTAAATATTTACTGACAATAAAAAATAAACCTTAATATTTGATTAGGTTCTATGTTAAGTTTAAATGCTTTAAAATATCCATGTTTTGAAACCTGGCATTAGTTTTACATTTGTCACTTACAAACTCACTCTGGGGGCTTAGATGGTGGCTGATAACAAATCAAGGTTCCAGATTATCTGGGGTCAGTTTCTTATTCCATCCCTTCAGGAGTTGGATGGCTTTGCATTTGGGTATCATTTCAAGTTTGATATTTTACTACACTAAGCATCTTGACTCACTTCATTTAATTTTTACAAG
Source organism: Apodemus sylvaticus (assembly GCF_947179515.1). Taxonomy (NCBI): domain Eukaryota; kingdom Metazoa; phylum Chordata; class Mammalia; order Rodentia; family Muridae; genus Apodemus; species Apodemus sylvaticus. The sequence goes on along the minus strand of NC_067484.1, from coordinate 25,439,116 downwards.
GTGTATGTTCTCTTTTTGCATGTATACTAAGAATTGAACCTAGGGCCTTATTTATATACTCTAGCTAAGTGTATTACCACTGATCTGTATTGCCAACCCATCCTAATTATTTAAGTATTAGGATCTTCAGTTTATATAAAAAACACAAGAAAAAAATCTAAATGAGTACAATGTAACAAGAGTATTTAAAATAAAATTTGGTACTGTTTTATCATTTTGAAACTGCCTTATTTCCTTAACCTAATTGAAATTTGTTTAAGATGTGTTTCTTCTATTTAGCAATACTCTGCTCTTCCAGTAGCAACGTAGAACTGGGTAAGAAATTTAGTCAAGCCAGTACAGCTGACCCTTAATATACATTAGGTTTCAAGAACTCTTCTTTGAAAATATTTTAATTGCATTTATGCCAAACATGTGCAGGCTTTTGTGTCATGCTCCCTAAGCAACATAACTATGCACATGGCATTTACATATTATAATATTTGATGAGTCAGCTAGACATGATTTCAAGCATATGATTGGATGTGTTTTTGCAAAACTGACATCTTATGTAAAAGTATCAGCCTCTGGAGATTTTCATTTCTACAGACTCCTGGAACCAACTCTCCCTGCATACACTGAGAGGACAACTCCACATTTTGTACTCAATTAAATTCTTATAAACCCACTACAGTCTAGAGAGCTATACTATTCAAAATAGCACAAAAACATATTTAGAATGCCTCAGGAAGGCTTCTATTTTTATCCTTGAGAGAAGGTTGTTTCCTAAAAGGAACTGTTGTCAAGACACCTACCTTCACACCTGGGCTGGCCCAGGATGCTACACAACTTCCTGTCTAGGAACACCTGGAATTGCGGAAGCTTCCCACACCACTCATCTCACAGCTTTAGACATGTGGAGCACAACCATGTGTTAACACAGACCAAAGCTTATTAGTAAGAAGCTATAAAAAGGAAAGCACAGTTTGATCTTCATATGGGAAAGTCAAGACATAACCCACATACAAAAGCTCTATTTTATCTTCTTGGCCTTGAAAAAATAAATCCATATATTTCCCATTCTTATAAGTGACTTATACAGACTGAAGTGTTCAGAAATGTTATTGATAGCACCAATTCCTATTAAGACTGCATAGTAAACAGGACTGACAACAAGAAATATAGAGCCGTTATGAAGTTAGCATGGCGGAGTGGGACTGGCACTTATTCTGATTTCCATAAAAGATCCTTCTGTTATTGCTTTATAGTCCTTTATCACCTGAAAGATTCACAAAGAGCCTCTTTGCATGCGCACTTTGTTAAATGTTGCTCAAGGTCTGTTTTACATCCATAAACTGGATTCCTTACTGTCACATTTACCATCAATACAATGAAGGGCTTATTGTTTTTAGCTCTCATTAACATAACCATTTTTTATGTGGTAGGTGGCAATGTCAATTCAGGTAATAAATCTTCACTTCATCCCTCTGCCCAGGGACAACAAGTTAGACTCCAGTCTCCTTTGTACCATATACTCAGACTGACACTGAAGAACTGTGGGGTTTATTTTACATTCCAGGCTAATCTGCAAGTTCTACGAGCAGAAGGACTGGGTACTAGTTTTATTCTATGTTGCAAACAGCACAAGGCATACTTCATCAAATCCATACTTATTGAATGAAAATTACATGGTGCAATTATTGTAATAGTTGGCTTAGATCAGCCTCACAGGCCTTATACATTAGGAAGTTGTGAAGGAACGTCCTGGAAAAGAGTTGTTCTGTACATTGAACCTTCTGCCAACACTCATCTGGTGATTAAAGATTTCATGATAGTGAAGATGTTGGAATATGGCAGGTCTAAAGTGTGATCACAGTTGATCTTTAGTCTCCGCAGTAGCCATCCCATGATAATCACAGTGTCTGACCCAGTCCCTGTGGGACTAACAGGTAAAATGTTTTCAGACTGTTCTAACTAACAACATTCTAGTTTCTTTCAAGTAAAAGGCTTAAGACTGTCATCAGATAGCATCAGAACTTAGACTTCCCTGCTTTACTGTAACTACCGTTCCCAGCAAGGTGTTTAAAAAGCTCCTTGATTTATAGCCTTTGTTGTTGTGTTACATAAAATTGTCATTAAACTGGTGCCACACAGGACATGGAAATCGAGACAATCTGAATCAGTATTCCCGGGACATAGTCACATAAATTTCTCCAGAATAAACACTCTTATTCCATTTGAGGTAAATGCTGTGGTTTTGCAACCATGAAGAATAATGGCAATGATGTGGGGTGGGGTAGAGGATTGTGGTGAATGGGAGAAAGCAGTGACTTCCTCAGGAAAAGTGTTAAAGAGCCGGAGCTAGCACGTGGGAAGACATACCTGTGCATGTACCTTTCACGTGGAAACAGATTGCAGATGTGAAAATCAGGAGACAATCCCTAAGACAAGTGCAAAATTCTTACCTTAGATATACAGTCTTGCTTTGAGAACCAGCTTCTATTTTAGGTGGAATTTACCCAACTTCCTACAAGTCACTATCCCTGGGAAACATTATCAGATGTTTTTCCATGGCTAGCCTCATGCCAGTTAGGCCAATCTGGGCAAGGGTATTTTCTTTGCCAGAGAAATGAGCCAATTCAAGGCAGAATAGATTATATTACGTACAGGTTTATTGGGAAACTGCCTTTGAGTGACCTCACTGACCCCAAGAACAAAGGCCAGGAAAGTTGCCATGAGGATCTAGAGGCAGGGGAAGAGAAAGAGCACAGGAGAAGAGAGTGGAGAGAGAGAGAGAGAGAGAGAGAGAGAGAGAGAGAGAGAGAATAAAATGTCTGGATTATATTGGGAAGAGCCTCTGGGGGGAGCGGATTCTATCCACATGGGCTGGAAACTTCAGGGTTGGGGTCAGGGTATCCCAGCTAGGTACTGAGGGATGTTGGGAGAACCTGGAGGCCAGATCTACTTTGTTATGAAAAATATGCACCTCAGTTCCTTGTTGCTGCATCCAAAACAAGAAACACCCATCTATCCTCCTTTAAGTCAATACAGGCTAGATAGAAAGAAGTTGTTTCCAGGGCAGTAGAAATGTTAACAGCCAAAGCACCAAACATTTTTTTTTTCTCTCTTGGGGTTTTCTTTTGTAATGCAACAAAAGAGGAGAAAGTTAAAAAAAAAATCACCATGGCAATGAATGCAAAGCTGCTAAATCTGTAGGGAAGTATTAAGCTCTCAGAATTAAAATACTGAGAACAATAGTCCATCCCTAGCCTTCCACCCATGCAGGCACCATCACCCACACTGAGAGAAATCTTACATCAGAGCCAGACAGTCACAAAGTTGGAACATCTCAGGCAGGCACTGTACTTCATAACAAATCTATGTCACTCTGGATTTATAATAAATGTGAAAATGAAGCATTTCACAGTCCAGGTTTACAGATGTCAGGGCTCACTGCCTCTGGGAGGTCCTTGGTCACCCACCCCCCACAACCACCACCCTACCTCCCCATCCCCCCACCCCCTGCATAGAGCAGGAACAAGCCTATTCCTTCCTGTATGTTCTAATCTGGAAATGGCATGTTCTTCTGATTTGCCCTCTAGCCTCCTTGGCACACTATCGGAATCCACATCTTCTCCAATAGGAGTCTAATTATTAAGTAATTAAAGTTCATTTCAAAAAGAGACTTATCAACTGGGGGACAGACCTGGTAGTTGGAAATATGCTTTGGGTTTAAATATTCAGCAATGTCATAATGTTTTGCTATCACCAGAGGAGAGTGCCTATAAACACTCTGTTTGTTCTCCATTAAAGACCAAATATTTAAGTTCCCTCTAAGAAGGATCGTCTTTGCCCCTGCATAACTGTCAAATTGGCTGAAGGGTAGAGAAAAGAAGCAAGCCAAAGAGATGTTCTCTAAGTGTATTTTTTTTCTTAAAGTAGTAAAGAGCAATAAAGCATCTTCATGGGATTTATTACTGTTGTCTGCTTCCACTGTCCATGTCTCATTGTAGGTCATTCTCTTGCCCTGCTGTCTTTCCAGCTCTTTTCTTCTTCCCCTTTCTTGGTGTCTTTCCACCTCCTTCTTTCTCTCTTTGTATATTTATGTTTCTCTCTCTCTCTCTCTCTCTCTCTCTCTCTCTCTCCATCTCTCTCTCTCTCTCTCTCTCTCTCTCTCCCCCTTCCCCCTTCCATCTCCCCCTTCTTCCTCCCTCCCTCCTTCCCATTGTATTTGCAAAATTATTTAATAGCAAGAGCTGAAATGCGGACTAGCATTGTAAACCTAGCTAGCAAACCTGCCTAGTGTGTTCCAGGCACAATCATACATATGCAGTTTTGTCATGTGGACAATTTACTTGAACTATATATGGAGGATATACAAAGTGAAAAGAAAAAAATTAGAAACAAAACACACATTATGAGTTCGTATGCTAGCTCTACAATTCACTTACACAAATGAACTCTTCCCCAAAGCCAAAGAAACAGTCAAAGGAAAAACACCAAAACTTTCTTGAAAGTCACCTACTGGATTTGATTCAGATAACACTCTGGGGATGACACAGTGTTATCTTTTGAAACAATTGGTGAGATACATGGGTGGTGGGCAGGCTCCATTTTACCCATGGCCAAAATACAGTGAGGAGGCTGTTACTTCAAATCTCACCTTTCATTAGTTGACCTTCAAATCCAGAGTTTGAACTCTAGATTCTTTAATCATCTGTAATACTCTGTATTCCCACCATCATAATGAGGACAGAGCACTCTTTCTGAAAGGATAGATTTTATGAAGCAATTACACAAGAGAAGCCAGCCACTCCAGAGATGGATTTCAGGACCTACCAACTTTTCACTGAAGGGAGTTATCAGACATGAACTACGCGTGTGTGCTGAATGGTCCTCCTTCCTTCTGATTTTATTATCAGCTATCAGACAAGCCTGAGTTCTTCACTGCCCTTCCAACTCTTTCATTAACTCTATAGCAAGGGAACTCTGGGGAGGTTCACCTAGTAGCATTTTAATGAATCTCTTTTCATGCATCCGAGTTACTATACATTATCTATTTCCAGGACAAGATTAAATATGGAAGAATTTTTTCCACCTCGTCCTCCAACCTATGTAGTATTGTCTTCCAGGATATAGATATTTCATAAACTATAATGAAATTGTATAGAACACTGATGCCATTATTTTATGTTCAATTTAGCATAGAGTTTTTCACAAGCGATGCTAAGTAACAAGTTGTGCAGAGTGATAGCTAGCTCTCAGATTAACTGTGCTAACCTCATCTCTGATTTTTGCACTGGTGATTTACCTTCATATATGTATAAAGCCAAAGGGAAGTTCATAAGAGTTACATAAATCAGTTCTATGTTTGAGAGTTTAATGTGGAGAAATGCTATGGGAATTCTTTAAAAAGAAAAATAGTGCAGAAAAACTTTATAAATCAAAAAGTAAACGCAAGCAACATTTATATAGTAATTTAGTATATAATCCTCTTCATAATGAAAACTAGGCCAATAAATATGTAAATTGATATATCACCTGGAAAATTAATGTGCCAGCACAACAATTTAAACAAAAATTACTTCTAGGAGTTTGCCGAAAAGTGTACAAAGAAAATATTAAATACATAAAAGCATTTTGTTCAATGTAAAAATTAGAGAAAAATTAACTTATTCTATTGGTAATTGGATAAACAAATTATATTATATTCAGTTACATAGTTTTGGGCAACCACTGAAAATTAAGTCAGTAAATGTCTTTTGTTATTTTCAGAGAGAGTCTTAGTCTCTAAGTAACTGGCCTCAACTTATGATTCTCCAGATTCCGTTTCAGTTCAGATTCTCAGTTTCCGGGATTACAGCAATATTAGCATACCATGCCAACTCTGTTTCTTTCAGTAAAAGAAATATACTTATGTATTTTTGTTTTTTTAAAAAATCAAACTTATCTTTAAAAGTTATAGTAGGAACTAAGACAAAATTACAGCATTCCAATAATCAGATTATCAAGTGCAAACTTGAGCAAGATTCATGAGCATAAAGATATCTTAAGAAGATGTTTCCCTCAATAGCCTTGGACAATAATGATATTTTTATATATTGCTTTGAAGTTAAAATTCTCATTATAAAAGGTGCTATTGGTTTATAAATAATAGTAACGATATTTTTTTAATCAAAACTGAAGCTGAAACTTTCTACCAAGCTTACATCCAGTTGAGTTCTACTCATGGAGATTGACTGTAATGGTGGCTGATACCTATGGAAACTTCTTGAAAGTGTGTTTCCATAATGGAATACATCGAATCATCCCAATAACTGAAAAGCTAATATTTGTGCTGCACTTCCACTCTACTTCTCATTATTATAAGTACCTTGGTTTTACTTTATCCGGGTTAACTTGTCAAGGATCCCTAAGCAACGCCAGTTAAACTAACTCATGGACATTTCCAGATCACTTGCTTTTTTCATTCAGTCATTAGTTCATTTAATCATTCATTCAGTGTGTCTAAGTTTCTAAGTCATAGTGAGCCATTGACTCCATGACAAACGAATGTATTAGGTGTGCTAATCAGGGTGTTTCAATATGAAGATGACATTCTAAAATGCAAATTGAACAAGGAAGTGTGTTTTCCACTTAGAGCACATTGGAGACCTATGCATGGCAGCAGGGAAAGGCACAGAACATCTTTTCTATGCCTGTTTTATCCTAGTTGGATCACTAGATTTTTTTCCTGACTTTGAACGGAGAATGGGATTAGCATGAATGTCATTCTTCTTCATGCTTCCTTAATCTTACATTTAAACATAAATAAAATCATTGTTTCCTGGTCTTGAATGTGTTAACTGCAGATCTTGGGAATTCTTAACCTCCAGAGATTTATATAATTTCTTATTGTAAATCCTTTCCTTGAATCAGCAGTCAGATAGACAAAAAATATGTTTGACATTCCCCAAATTAAAAAAAATATATTATATTTAAAAAACAACTTTTGAACACTATTATATATCAATATGCAAATAAGTAACGTGTCTCATGAATAAAATTATTAAAGCATTGTATGACTATACCTCATAAGTATGTGCATGAAGTATGTTTTATATGATACATGACTGGATTTTACATTCATATTTGCCACAGTGTTAAGACTTCTCATCAAATATATGAAAATATATCAAAATCTGAAATACTTCATTAATCTGAGATGTTTATGGTCATAAGTTTTCCATTCCTTCCTTGATGGATGAAATGCATGTGAAACAAGAGTTCTTTGGTCCATCAGAGGATTTATCTTTGTAACTATGCTTCCTTTTGTCCATTTCATCAAATGGCACCTTTTATATCATCACACATGTCTCTACTGATAATAAAAGGAAATAAATGAGGAACCTAATGCAGAATTTTCATTAGAGATGTTTTTGGTAA